>NC_060272.1:92993425-93293425 GCF_021613505.1 Equus quagga
CTCTCTCTCTCTCTCTCTCTCTCTCTCTCTCTCTCTCTCTCTCTCTCCCTCCCTCCCTCCCTCCCTCCCTCCCTCTCTTTTCTTTCTTTCTCTCTTTCTCTCTCTCTCACTCACTCTCCGTTCCTTCCTTCTTTCCTTTTTTCTTTCTTAATTCAAATGAAATCAGCAGAGTCTGATGAACTCTGTCAACAGAAAATAGCTCTGGTGCCCTTTGCCCCTTTCTATTGTAGAATACAAAGTCCAAACAAAACAGTTGATCTGTATCAGGAGAGCAACGTTCAGATACGTAAAATAAGCCCTTCTTCACTCCCAGGAACTCACACCTTATTAAATCTAGTACCCAGCATCTGGTAGGAATGAAATGAAAAAGCAAGCCTAGATGATATAGCTAGAAAGCGGGGGTAGATGACAATTAGTGTTAGGAAAAAGGAGGAGAACACTGGTTGATGCTCTTAGGAGCTCCTCATCACCGAGGAGATGCTCCCCATATGTGGCCTTACCATGAAACGGAAAGCAGGATGCTGTGTGCTTTGCTGGTCCTTCTTTGTCTTTCTAAGTCAAGTTGGAGTGTCACAGGGCTTAGTCCTAGGACCTCGTCTTTTCTTTACACCCATTTCCTTGATCATCTCATCTAATCCCATGACCTTAAATGCTATCTCTGTGCTGTGTATCTGCAAATTTAAAACTCCAGCCCAGATCTTTCCAGTGAACTCAAGACTTGCACGTCCAGCTCCTTACTCAACATCTCCTACTGGATAGCTAACTTACATCTCAAATTTATCCAGTCAAAAATGACTCATGATCATCACTCCTAAACCTGCTCCTGTGTTTTTCCCCATGTCAGTTGATGTCGTCTCCGTCCTTCACTCCTCTCTTTCTCTTACAGCCCACAACCATCTATCAGGAAAACATGTGTGCTTTGCCTTCAAAATGTATCCCCAGCCCAATCACTTCTCACCGCTTCTGGTAGGACCACCATCATGTCTCCCTTGCATTATTGCAATGGCTTCCTAATTTGTCTCCCTGTTTCCTCTTTTGACATCCTCCACCTGCTCTCTACTCACAACACAGCACCCAGAGTGATCATGTTGTTCTCTGCTCGAAACCGTTTAGTTTGCACAAAAGCAAATTTTTACAACAATCTATGAGGCCCTACACAATTGCGCCCTCTGCCTTCTCACTGGCCAGCACCTCTCTCTGACCTCATGATCTTATTCCCAACCAACTCCCTGACTTTCACTCTGCTCCAAGCCACAGGGCTGCCTCATTGTTCCTTGGACACACTAGTCATGCTCCCGATACAGGGCCTTTGCACCTGTCGTCTCCTGCATCTGGAAGGCTCTTCCCTTAGATATCTACATTCTGGCTCCTTTGCCTCCTTCCTGTCATTGCTCAGATGTTGCCTTCTCAATGAGGTCTTCCTTGACCAACTTATGTAAATTGTAATGCCCACCCCCTATACTCTCTATTCTCTATCCTTGATTTATTTTTATCCAAAATATTTATTGATTTCCAGCTTGCCATATAATCCATTTTTAATATTTTTTATTGTCTGTTTCCCTTCAAAAAGAAGGTAGGTTCTATGAAGGCAGGTATTTTTCGCTGACGTGTAGTTGATCCTCAATAAGTATTTGTAGAATGAAGAAAGAATCAGAGGACCTCTAATCTCAATTTGACTAAAAACTAGCTGTGTGACCTCAGACAAGTCATTTGATCACTCTGGGCTTCAGTGTGTTCACCTGTAAAAAATGAGAAGATTAGATTGGAACAACTTGGAAGTGGGGACTAGCAGTAATGAGGGAGTAGAAGCAAAAAGATCAGTCCCATCGAAGCCACTGTGGCCTTGAATTCACTTTGAGTTTAAGAGGGAACCAAGTGGATTAAAAGCATTGGTGACAGGTACAGGAGCAGGGACTTGACACTCTGTGTGGCATTATAGGCAACAGGGCCAGTGCCGACAGTGGCAACAATGCCCTTTGTATTTGACCTAGGAGACTGGCTGAGGAGCTGACAGCATCCCCTGGTCCCCTGACAGACATCACCACAGTGAGCAGAAGTGGGGGAGGAGAACCCCAGAGATGGAGGCCAAAAGGACAGCATTCAAAAATACTGAAAGCATCCCCCGAGGTCTCCTAGAAACAGTTGGCCAGGTGGGGAGGTTGAAAAAGAGGGTATCTTTCCTGCAGTTTTAGAGAGGGCTGAGCCAGAGAAATACGATTTGGGTAAGAGCAGGATCTTATTTACACTCCTCGGCTGGTGTGGCCTGGGGAGACATTGGCTAAGACTCATGGCTTCTTTCATTATACCCCATTGCTCTATTAAATTCTATTCCCGCACCTTCAGAGCAAATAATTCCACATAACACTGTCTGCTTACTTTGATCCATGTGACTGGAAGGATGAATCGTCAGCTCCCCTCCCCCATCAACCCTACCATAGCCCAAGGCACAATCAATTTCAATATGCGGGGGAAATAGACCACACAGGATCTATGGCCTCCCAACAGGGACCTGACATATTAACTGTTGTAATGCCTCTAATTCAGTCTATTTACTTTGGGATAGGCCTGTCTCTCCTGCTCATCATTTTAACCCATACATCGGCCGTGTCATGACTATTTAGAGTGATGAGGGTGATCCTCAGGGCATAGTCAGGAGAAGCCTGATGAGGCAACAGCTACCGTGAGCCCGCATCGCTTCAGGGTAATGATGACTAATTCCATTCACGTCCCTCACCCCTGCCTGGAAATCTTCTCTTGCCTTTTAAATTGACGTCTGTCGGAGGGAATGAGACTCTGTCGATGTCGCTGCTTGATGCATTGGCCCGGTGGAGGCACTCCTTCTTGTCAAGAAAGGAGACAAAGTGAGAGGAGTAAAGAATAGCAGAGGAGGGGAGATGGGGGAGCCCTCTGGGAAGATGAAAAATGAGCAGGGAGAGAAGAGGAAACATCTTCAACCAAATGCTACTATTTTGATTCGAACACTTTTATAGCTTTTCTGACATAGAAGCAGACTATTGAGGAGATCTTACTGCATGGATGTCACAGCCCTAAATAGCTCAGGTTGGTGTATTTTTCAGAAAGTATCTCTATGAGAAGCAAGTAAACAGAGGCTACACACACTGTGGCCCATGATCCCATACAGAGAACCTCTGTCTTTTAAACTGCTTAAACCCACAGCAGGATTTTGACCCCTGAAGCATTCTTAATTAGCTACAGTGAATGACATTACTTCAAATCAGTATATCTCCAGATCATGAATGTTGAGCTGATAGTGATGTGGTTAACTGTCTTTAGATAAACGAATGGGTGCACTGGAGGTCAGGCTTAAAAATGGAAAAATAAAACAAACAAGCAAAAAAACACTAATTCCACTTTAAGATGTGTCTCAATTATTCTCTTTTATTAGGGAGGATGTTTTTACCTTTCCCTTTTGTTTTTGTTTCAACTATGAACACTTGCAGGTTTTACAAGACAAGCAGATTCAAGCTGTAGTTTGGTAGAATCTTCTGTCGTTAGATAACATGGTAAAATGCCGTTAATTAATTTCACTAATCCAGAAATGTTTGCGTCCTCCTTTTAAAATGAGTGGTCAAACATTATGATTTTCAAATTATGTGAATGCGTCTCTGTGATTCTAAAAAATTATTTCACTAATTTTGCTATAAGGAACCCGTAAAAGAGAGCCATGGTTGAGAGAGCTGGTTAATGCCCAGGCGATCCTCTACTCACCTCTCATTGTGGAATAGGTGCTGGCTCAAAACTGCTGTCCCAGCAAGACCAGAAAAGGCCTGAGGGAGGCTGGCCCTGCTCCCGGGCGTTTTGATTGGGTGATTCTCAGGAGGCCAGAGTGTTCCTGAGGATAACTCCAGCAGGCAGCTTGCTGCTGGCCAGGATGAGTCCCGAAATCGTGATCTGGAATCGTGCCCCGTTGGCCCTGGAGAAAACCCAAAGCGATAGATCTGCTTTAGAATGAGTCTGATCTTCTGCCAGCAGGGACAGCTGAGGTCAAGGGCAGGCTTTTCAAGGTCTTTTGTGTACTCAGAAGAGCTCACTGCTCTCCTTCAGCCCCGACAGAGTGCGGCCAGAGGCAGGAAGGTGGAGATAAGCAACATTCCGCCACCGCCTGCCCTGCTGAGGCCGATGGCTTAGGATCATGTCCCTTGGCTTGTGGTTTGGGCACAGCCAGGACAAGAGATAATGACAATATTTATTACCATTTACTGAACAGCTTCTCTGCCAGGGACTGGACCAGCCTGATTACAAAATAACACTCAAGGTAAAAATGATTGTACCTTTGCTTGTTGGTCTTTTCTGTCTGGACTGTTAACTTTTTGAACAGAGGGTGTTTTTTTCTTCATATTGGTCTTCTCTTCTCTGATCAGAGTGCCTGGTAGTAGCAGGAACTCAGTAAAGATTTAATAAGTGCAAGAAGGGCACGTAAGATACCCAAGTTTACGCAACTAGCAAATAGCAGTGTCAAGATTCAAACCTGTGTCATCAAAATACAAAGTGGGAAGTAAACCCCTGTGCTATACTCCTATCCTCCCTCTGCCCTCGGTGGGGTGGAGCAGGCCATCCTGATTTAGGTATATAGTCCTTGAAGTAAAGACCTCCAGAAAAATGGAAAGGAGTCAGCTCACAAAGATAACAGCCATTCTGACATTGTCAGTATTTCCTCTATGCCCAGAATAGACCCAAAGAATTGTAATTCATCAAAATGTTGTCATGCCTCTTCATTCTCTAAACATAGGACATCCAAGTGAAAGGGAGAATTTGTCTGCCAGCAAAGTCACTCCATTTGGGTTTTTGGTTATCTCTTGGGCACTAATATCCAGGTAGATAATTTATTAACATATTCACTTAATAACTTATTTCTTACTACTTCAATAAAATGATCAGAAATGGGATTGAGCCATGTCTATGAGACCATAATAATAATGGAAATGCCTTATTTCTACTCTTCGTAATTTACAAAGCACTTCGACATATATTTTATTTTTTTAGTATCAAAAAAATACTCGGACTTAGGAAGAAAGAATATTCTTATCCCTGTCATATGAGTAAGAAAACCAAAGTCCAGAGAGAGAGACTACAGGATTTGTCTGAAGTTACATGGCTGATAAAAAGAGAGGATCCAAATTCAGATTCTGACTCTAGTTTGCTGTTCTCGTTTACTTCACCAGTGGTTCTCAACCCTGGCTGGATATTAGAATGATTCAGAGATTCCTATTCAGTTGATCTAGGATCAGGCCCAGGCAACAGTATTTTTAAAGCAAATGCAAATATCTGTGCAGCCAGGACTGAGAAGCAACCACACAACAGTACACGATTCTGTTAATGAATGGCACATTTGGCCAGGCATCAACTGGGACCTACTGTTCTGTCATTCTAACAGAAGCATCTCGATTGTAACCTAATATTTGCAGAATTATTGATATAAGATATTAGTTTCACAAGGGCTATTGATTTTTCCAGACACTTTTCAGGTAGTTTGCCATTCTTTAACATTTGTAAGACTGAAATTTAATGACTGAGTTTATGACCATTCTCTCCATTACTAACCACACACAGAAAAATTTCTCCAGGCTAGAAACCATGTCTAATTAACCTAAGGGTTATTTAGACTAAAGAAAAGAAGACTGAAAAGCAATTTAATGAGTCCAATTATTTCCTTCAAGCCCCAGAAAGGGCATTAGCAACATGCTTCCCTTGGACATGAAGCAGACAGACTCCCCCTCAGCCTCCTTGCAGTCTCTCCCCAACAAACTGAGGCCTGGAGGAAGAGAGAGTGATGCGACAGCCACTAGTGGTGGCAGTGGTTGTTTTATATATGACTTCCAAAAAGTAAAAAGGATGTGCAGAGTTAGTCATTTAACGCAGAGAAGAGCCAAGGTTAGTCAAGATTGGTATTACCGTGTCATAGATCGTATTAGTCAAGATAACTAGGCTATGATGCAGTAGCAATAATACAAAATTCTCAATGGTTTAATATTTCTCAGGCACACTATATGACCCATGGTAGTTGGTGAAGGAGCAGAGGAAGGGGCTGTGCTCCAGTAACCCTGTCACACAAAAGGCCACCCCCCGTGATTGACTGTCTGGAATGTGCAGCCTTCTCAGTTGCCATGCTATGGGAAGAGAGAGAGAGAGACTGGAAATTGCCCATGGGCTTTTCACTCCTTCTCTCTGTAACTGACACTCATGTATTCACATTTTCCTGACTCAAACTAGTCATGGTACCCTTTCCTCACTCTAAGCAGACAGGGAAATATAGGGTAACTATGCACAATTTGATGGGCAATACTGTCTCTGTCACAAGCCTCTAAAATGACATATATGTGACTCTTCAATATTTTGGCCTAGATTGGCCCCCTAGCACACCCCAGAAGTAGAGCTTTTCTGCTTTTGTTAGAGGGGGGAGCAAGTTCCTCCCCAATTACTTACCCTCAAGACAGGGATCATGGAAGAGCTGTTGAGAAGCTATTGTTTATTTCAACAAAGAACAGGATAAATAATGAAATACTTATCCTACTGGGAAAAGGATAACGTGGTGGTCCTGGTGCCTTTGCCCTGTATTTCATTCCTTGTGGATTATTTCCTAGAATTTAAAAAATAGAATGGGCTTCCATTGCATGATTATGCAGTCATACCTAGATTTGGTAACCTCTTGAGTGCCCTTCCCATTCCACTAAAGAATAGGGAATAGAAGTTTCTTTAAATGAGCCAGGTTTTGCACAGTTGAAGAAAACCGATAATGAAGAATAAACTAGACAATTTTGAAGTCAGCATTACATTAGTTTCTCCAGAATGCTGGAGGCTGAGTTCTCAGGAAGCTCTCTGTTTGATGAGGTGTCCTTAAGAGAAAATAAGAGATCTTTTTCATATATCTCCATTTGGCAACACTTGTTCCCAGCCTCCAAATTTCTCTTCATAGAAGTAATCGGGCCAACAGAAATCCAGCAAGCCAATTTGATAACTTCAAGATAATTTTTGAAATATTCTACCATTACAATAAGCAAGTTTCAGGATGGCTCCTCTTTCAAAGCTGTTTATGGTAGCTTTTCCACTATGACCATTAAGCCTAAAGATCTTCATTAAGGGCAGAGAATTCCATATGGAGGAAAAATAGAGTTGAAAATAATTTAAATAACATTGATCAACTTTTAGAGTTTTGAAGGAATATTAAAACTTTTTGTTTCTTTATCAACTCACATTTAGAGGTAGATAAAACCTGTATCCATTGTAAATAAGTAATTTTTTTTAAAGTTCTGTCAACGTGCTAAGGAATGTTATTGCATGTCATGCCTTGTAGGAACGAAGCCAGTCTTTAGTCAAAATAAATTCTTAGAATATACATTGCAACAATCTCATAAAGGAAAACGTTTGACCAACTATTTTAAGTGAAGTGGTCCATATCAATGCTGAGAAAATATAAAATCC
This sequence comes from Equus quagga, assembly GCF_021613505.1. Classification (NCBI taxonomy): domain Eukaryota; kingdom Metazoa; phylum Chordata; class Mammalia; order Perissodactyla; family Equidae; genus Equus; species Equus quagga. The sequence goes on from NC_060272.1 coordinate 93,000,866, forward strand.
ATGTAAGTTATTCCATCCAGACATTTTCTTTTGAGTCAGAAACAGGATGTTTTATACTTAAAAATTATCAAAACCACCCAGGTCTTATTGACAAGTGGTTAGAACAGCGGTTCTCACCCTTGGCTGCACATTAAAATCACTTAGGGGGCTTTTAAAAACTAGTAATGATTGAGCCTTGCCTAAACCCCTTGAGTCAGAGTCTCTGGGAGTGAGGCCCAGACACTGATAGTTTTCAGTGGTCCCCCCATGGTTCCAACGTGCAATCAGGTTGGCAAGCACTGATGGAGAACGCTTCCTTATCTCTCCAGCTGGCAACAATATTATGTTCTCCAAACTTCCTGTTTTTACACTTTCTACCCTTTATAAAAAGTACGTATTTCTTCCCCTCTCTTGAAGAGTAAGTTCCTGGAGGGGAAATGCTATGTCCACTTCGTCTTCCTGTTCCCACAGTTTCAAGCAAGGCACTGGCAGGCACCATGCTGTGTAAGTATTAGGTGATTGGGTGGCATACTGTCTAATAATCTGAATAAATCTAATTCCAGATTTTTAATTTTCATAAACTCTAAGGAGCCGCTTTCAATGGAGTTGCAAAGTAATGACCTATGAGGAAAAGAAAAGTGAAAAATTAAGGTTACTAATCTGTAGATTTTTATCCAGATAACACCTGACATCTAATTGCTGGCGATTTTCCTGACATATTCTTGGAGCTGAAGAAACAAATGATGTGATGGGTTTTTTGAAGACATTTTGTACAGCATGTTCTGCTATAACTTTACAGTTGTCCTAAAAGCAATAATATCAATGAGTGGAAAGGAGGTATTTAGGAGCTAGACAAAAACTTATTTTTTTCCTTCAGGAGCTGTAATAAAAAGGTGTTGAACATATAGTTGCATTTTGCTATCATAAACTAAAAACAATAAATGAATTGATCGAAATTGACCAAAATGAAACTAAAGTTTATTTCTCGGTCATCCTTCAGTTTGCACATCCCAGAATCTGCTCTTTGTTGTTCCCACCGTTCATCTTGTCTAGGCAACTTACTCGCAACACAGCTCACAACTGAGGACATTCATTAAAGGAGCACTACGTCACCTGATGGCCCAGCTCCTCCACCAAGGCAGCTGTGTATTCTTGCAGCAGGTACAATTCTTTCCCTCACAACTATGACAGGATAGTTACCAATCTTGACCGCATTACCAACAATAGTCCTTTCGTAGTGTAGTTGTTGGTAATTTATCCAAGCACTGTATTCAAGCTATTTGCCATATGTTCACAACTCCTATACTATTGATAACTTGTTTTAACATTTTTAAGACAATTCACTGTCTTTTTGTTAAATGGATTTCAAAGGGAAATTCCAAATCACTGTCACAAAAAGAAGGTGGCTTGCATAGGATGTATGTAAATACTAAAATAAAACATGTTTGTTTATCCTGCATACCACCAAGAGTATACAAACCATCACACAATGGTAAATACCAGAATAAGTAAAATGACATTTTTTAATGATCAGTTGCATCATATCTACATCATATTGCCAAAATTTATGCCATTGCAAAGATGCCTGAATTTAGAAATACTCCTGAATTTGAATTAATACAGGGTAAATATAGATGGGTAGAGAAAAATTATCACCCCCTGGCTATTTCCAGGCTTTTGAGGAGGTGAGTAGTAACACCTAAATAAATTGTATGAAAAGGAGGACCATAGAGCTCCCAGTGCCTTTGGAGGCATTTTACTGATGACCAAGCTGGATTTATAGCATCCAGGTAGATAGATATCAGAATATGAAGCACTTAGCTTTTAGCACTTACCATTGTCGCAGCTTGTAATCACGTATTTATGTGCTTATTTTTTCTTTGTCACTGGTTTGCTAACAGGTCCTAGACCACCACTCTAAGTTCTATGAGAGCAGGAACCACGCTCACGATAGGACCCAGTGATAGTCACATAGTAATCGCTAAATTCACGTTTGCTACATAAATGACTGAATGTTCTCTTTCACTCTCAAAAAATCTCCACTTCCAAAGTGAAGGTCTTCTTTACTCACGTTCTACTCTGATCCGAAACATATAGCTTTAAACTCTACTCAGGGACAACATTTCTATAAACCTCTTACAGCAACCTCCAAACCCACACTTTCTCCTGTTCCCAACTCCCCATCGCCGTCTTCTTCCCCGCGCATAAAATCCTCATGGCCTAGCACTCTCTGGCAGTTGACTTCTCAGGCAAGCGTCTGTTAATGCCCGGGCACCCAGGTCTCAGACTCTCAGGCCATGCCATGAGAGGGGGTGACATCTGAAAGACACATTTCATCATCTTACATTATAATCCAGAACAGCACAGAGCATAGGATTGGCTTGACTTTCTGACGTCAAGGAATAAAAAAATGAGAGAAGACTTGGCAAATATTCTAAGTGACTTAGCAAGGAGCTTCCACTGCTGAAACAGTAAGTATCTTAAATGTTTTTTCCCCACCCCTTTTCCATTCATCCCTGTTCTGTCACCACTAGCATCACCCTAACAAAGAGTCTAGAGTAACTAGGACAAGGGAGAAGCAGAGAGAGAGAGAGAGAGGCATGGGGAGGGGGGATGAGGAACACCCTGCTATCCAATACCCATAAAAAATTTGTTTTTAATTCCCTGGCTATCGCAGATAGAGGCTGCTGCTAGCGTTTAAGATAAGATTAGTTGGTGTCGCGCTATCAGCACCTCCACATTTCCCCTGCAGGGATTCCTTCTGACAGGCTGAAGCTGGAGGCATGTCTCAGGATTAACACGAGCTAATGATTATACACTAAAGCTTTGGAACTGTTGGACTAATAGGATTAAGCAATAGCAGATGCAGGTCCCCGTTCAGGTTAAAAATGCACTTTTTACATTACAAAGTCAGACAGATCCCTTTGAACATGCAATGAATATGGATGTTTTCAATTATCACAGTCTTCCAGGTCTATACGATATGGTAAATTAATCCCTTTAGAACATCGGAAACAGGACAAAATAGCCTTCTTGAAGCTGAAATCCCTCGTTTTAGATTTTCTTTCATGGGGATAAGCAGCGGTGCACCTCACATAATTAATCTTATTACAAACAGAGAGAAAGGGGACATTCTAAAAAAAATGTCTAAAAATTGTTTAAATATTTCAGAAACTTGGAAAAAAGCACTTTGAAATCAACATCTCTTAATTAATTTCCAAACAGTCAAAAACACAAACATAAGGCATGACAAGCAGATGTCTGGATGTGTGTGGGGATGGGTTTGTATTTCTCTAAGCCTTAGGCTGTGAGTGCAACAAGGAGCAAGGAAAAAAAATAAGGTCACTTAAAAAAAATGAACAAAATAATAACTGCCAGTAGAAAGCAACATTTCTAAGGTATTTGAGTTGATCTGATCTTATGCTCCAGAACCTGGGAGGGAAGGGGAAGGAAAAGGCCATAGTGAGATATTTATATTTCACTGCTGCACGAAAGGGTCTCTGCTTCCTAGTAGCTAAACCATCCCTCAGAATAGCTCCAAAGGAATTCCCCATTACTGCAATTAAATGGGGTAGGATGTGGACATCAGTAGGGGGTGAACCTCAGGAGCTTCATGTATTTGATTGACTTAAAGGGGAGGAAGGGAAAAAACCAACTATTTCTGGGGAGGACTTCCCAGAGAAAGCTGTTCGAGCTGCCAGCAGGAATGGAAGTAGTTTTACAACAATCAGAACAAAGCAGGCTCACTATCATGAGTTTGACTCTTTGAATATTCTAAAGCCAAATATCTTTATAGTTGGGCTGAGCAATTGGTATTATTATCCCTCATTGATAAGCCCTAGAATCATATTGCCTCATATCCCTCTGCACTTCACAATGTGGACAAAGTAATTGCATGGGTAGTTTCTCCAAGAAACAAGAATCCCAGTTTTTTTGTTTTTTTTTTTAATGAAAAAGAAAAAGGAAGAATATAGGCTATACCAGGTTCCTTCACTGAGTCCATTCTTTGGTTTTTATTATTCCTAACACGGTTTGCTTCTAGGAAACTACGTGGATACTTCCACCCAAAATTCAAGTAAACTCTGAATGAAACTAACAGCTATGACAACAGAAGAAAAACATGATGCAACCACGGACCATTCACTCAGGTTCCACCAACACCAGTCAATCAAAAACACCCAGGTACCAAGCTTCCTCAGTTTCCCAGATGATCTAATACAACCGGATACTCCTTGAGCAGGATTTTCTATGCCTATCAAAAGTCTAATGTTCCTGCTCTGTAAATACTGCTTGGACAAATGAAAATACCTAAACTAAAGATGCTAGCAACTTCCATAAATATTCCTGTGTTTTAAACTTTTGATTGAAAAAGTTACTTCTCCACAGAATGAAAGGAAATGAATTGTTATTTTAACTGGACTATTTGGTATTCTTTTTTTTTCCTTTTGCTTCTCTGTCAGTTGTACAATAAATTTGGAAGATATAAACTGACTTTCAGATAAAAATTGCTGTCCCAGGAAAAGGCATCAAGAAAGCTGTTGTGTTAAATATGTATGACCTAGACTTTCCTGGAAGAAAACGGCAATTGATTATTTTTTCAAGTGGACTTAATCTTCCATAATCATCATGCATATTTCAATGACACACATTAAGACAATTGTTACTCGGTTTTAATATGCATGTCAATCACCTGGGACAGTTGCTAAAACGGAGTTGCTGGTGCAAAGGTCTTGGGTGGAGCCCTAGAGTCTGCATTTCCAATAAGGTCTCAGATGATACAAATGCTGATGGTCCATGAGACCACACTTAGATTTGCAACAAGTCATTAAAACACCAAAGCTACTTAACAAGTCATAGAGTGCAGACCTGAGGGAATCCAGCATGCTGAGGCCATCCAGCAAAAGCTGAGGCTTTTCCAACAACATATAAAGTTATCAACTTAAGAGTGAATTTGACAATAATCAAAACACACCATTGCTTGGCTTTTTCTTAAATATCAATCTCTCACCTATTCTACTAGACATAGTTTTAATTGGTTTACTTGTTCATCCTTCGAAACTACTTTATGATAGATTATCATATGAGTAGCTTCTAAATCATCATTTTAATTAATTATAAGTGCATTATAATTCTTATCCCTCAACCATCTTAAAAACAGACAACATTAATTCTATCATTTTCAAGTGAGGACTATCACATCTAGAATCATTTTGTATATTATGTCAATCTGATCTGCAATGTACACATTAAAAACTCCCATTAACTGCTAGATAATTTTCAACAGAAAATAAACTTTAATTTTGATATTAATACTGAATCACATTCCCTCTGAAATTTTTAAATAAAATCTTTCTTTTCTCCAAAATTCAGTACATTAAACAATGCTCATTAGGTGTTATGTAGCCCTCTGTATATATCTCTGGCTCTGGGAAGGAGGAGGGTAAAGAAGGAAGCATTGATATAACAATTGCAGATCTCATCCAGTAGTTCCTACACTAGAAGGAGAAACGGAGAAATAAACACACATTTGCAAACCAATGTTACATATACAATAGTAAAGATGAAACCAAAGTCTAGTCAGAACACAGACAAGTAAGCAAACAGTGGTGGAGTAGAGCTAGAGAAAGGTATTGAAAGGAAAAGAAAATACGAGAAAAGTTCTGAAGGATGATTAGAAGTCCAGGGAAAGGAAAATTGAAAATATATTCTGTTAATACAGAAAACACCAAAATACATTAAACAGCATTAGGAAGATCAGGGTGGCTTCAAAATGTGTTGGGCTGCACATTTCAGCCCAGCACAGAATGCCCCCTGCAACATGGATTTTGAGTAAAGAAGGGACAAAACAAAGAAATTCTCTGCTTTATTTCTTTTGCTTAGATCCCTAAGGAATGTAATGTAGACTGTAGAATTAGGGCTCTATCGTCTAGTAGTTCCTTTGGCTTCACTTTGAGTCTCTGTTTAAAGCATTCATTTTACACAATACTGAACACATATAATTTCTAAGCCACTTTGTAAGTTCTCATTATTTGACGTGAAACAGAGGCCTGCCAAAACATGGAACATTGGGAACCATCAGGCACATGCTTTCTATACTCATGTCTTATGTCCATAAATAGGGTGGGTAGAGGATGAGAAGAATCATAGTGTCTTCCTCCTGCCTTAAACTTTGGGCTGTGTGACAAATGGTGTAAGAGAGCAGAATTTGCTACCTCAAAATGTATCTCTTTTGCTTGATTATTTTTAAGAACAATAGACTTACAAAAAATTGACCTTCCCCCTAACTGCCTAAAAGAATTTAAGATAGAAGGCCTGTTTGAGGAAGGAATTAATACCATAGACAACTATAGCATAATATGAACTAAGTGTAGTAGACAGGAAGGAACCTAGCAAGGCCTATTTGATCAAAGTCCTCTCCATGTCTCATTGTCTTTGCAAGGCATGACAAACATTTGTTTACCAAACATTTGCTTTTCCATCTCCATGTGAACTGCCTTCCTCCCCTCTGAAATCCCAAACCACTACCCCTAACATCCTCCTTTGTCTTTGGCTGAACATGGCATTTAAAGTGGTGACTTCAGCCATTTTGGTAAGTTACTCAGTTTTCCTAGGTTTTTCCTGTGTATCCATGTTATTTAACTTGTTTGATTTTCTCCGGTTATTTTGTCTTGTGTCAATTTAATTCTTAGGCCAGCCAGAAGAATCTAAAAGGGAAGAGAAGTATGTTGTCCCCCCCTACAATATCAATAATAGTAAGAAAATTTAATTTTACACTCAAGGGGGTTGAAAAGTGACTTAAAAATGCATTGATCAGCCACTCACCACATTCTCAGCATGATCTTCAGCAGTTTGAGGGGGTACAAAGATAACAAAAGAAAGGTGTGCTAGCTTCAAAGGAAGTGCTGATTAGCTGCAAAGGTAAAACACAAATAAATGAGAGAGGATACGTAATAACAGATTTGACCATTATAATTTGGGAAGATTAGACATAAGAAATCAACACCACAGATGAAGTTCTTTGCATACTTTGCACTAACATCACACAAAGCTCTGTATGAAATCAGAAATAAGCTATTACTTTTCTTACAATACGCATGCATTGGGTATAACGACAATCATTGAACAGGAAAAATAAAAGAAAAGTTGTGTCACGGAAAGTATTATTAGAGTCCCCGATGTATATTCAGGCACACAAGTGGAGGAAGAGCTACACTCGAAGACTTGAAACCCTGCAATTAGAGCATGTGCTCATGTCACAACCACTTTAAATGCGTGCAGTTTTTAAAGAATGTTTTCTTGTTAACCAATGCGTCATATCCCTTTTCTCTAATTTCCATCCCATGCTACTCTCTGACAAATAGAAATGGCAAGCAATAGGATATATTGAAGTATATGAGGAAGCCATTTTGTGTAAACCTAATTCGGCCTGACTTTGTTTTTCCAAAAGGGCCTGACATGGCCATTGAGCATGCATTGTATATCCACTTTAAACATTTACTACGGCAAGAACAAATGCCCTTAAGATAAAGGTGCAACTTCCCCCTACATTGGCATTTCCTTAAGGATAAGCATCTTTCCTTAGGCTAGGAACTGATTGCTGCACTCACCTTTGACCACCCAGCTCACCTGTGACCACCCAGCTGGAGACAACAGACCTGCCACCCTGCTGTGTCCACCAAGACAGGAGACCTACCTGCTGTGTCCATCAGTTGCTGTGCTGACAGAGCAGTCTTGTGACTATCATAAAAGGGACATTTCAATCCTATGTTAAACATCCTCTTTGGGGGTATGTAACCACTCTGTACACCCCACTTCTTTGGTGCCCCTTCTTCCTTCGGGAAGAAAGGCCCCAGGCGATGGTCCTCAGATTTCAGCTCAGAATAAATTCACCCAAATTTTCATTTATAGATTGGTATGAATTATTTTCGTCGACATGTCACACTACTCTTTGCAATCTGCTTGGGTTGTTGTCTCTGAACTATATGCCTTTTCAATGTGAATTTTGTGAAGCTGGAAATGACTGAGTCCTCAGTGAGTTAAACCCTCTGAACCCCATCTTCTCAGTGCCTAAATCACTCCTTAAGTGTCTGGCAGACACTTATTTCCAGCCAGAGATATTCATTAAATGAGTGATTAGAAAACATGGTAGATGTGGCTGATGGTTGAAGGGCCAAGAAAGGGACATTAAACACATCTTATCTGAAGCTTTCATCGATTGTTAGTAATGTCCTAAATGATGCCCTGGTGTCTTGAACTAATTAATGGCATTAAACTTGTAAGTTGAGTGACTTTGACTCTGGGGAGAAACTAACTCGATATTATTTTTCCTCAGGGCTCCAAACCTTTACACAAAAGCCGGCCAAATGTTCCTAATTCTGGGGAACATGTTGTTTAGCCTTCCTGATGATGACTCAACACTGAGACTTGCTGCTCTGTGAGATTCCAACAGAGATGACATTTTGCAATCCGCAGCAGCAACATGTCCCCTGTCTGGAGGCGAACCGAGAAATAGTTCAGTTCAAATGGGCCTCTAAACAGCTGTCAGGTCAGAATAACTTTAAGTCATTACCTATCTGAGCCACGTTGAACCGGTGACTTTTAAGTGGTGAAAATCTCTGTATCGTGTTACTAATCTCACTGGCCAGCAGAGGCTGTGTCAACAACCAACATTCCCTCTTAGTAAGCAGGCAAAAATAATACACTGCCCATGATTTGGAACTTAAAGGAGCAGTTGAGAGGTTGAAAAGTTCAGGAAGTGAGGAAGTTAAAAATATGCCTCCTCAGAGGTTTGCCTCCAGAATGATTCATGACAGCCTTTAAATCACCCTGTGCCACAAAAGAATTGACTCCAACTTCTGACCTGCTAATGTTTAGCAATGCAGACCTTCCCCGCAAAGACACGTAAGCTGCCTTCCTCTACTCATCATTAGCTCTAGACCTTGGACCCAATTTCTTGACCAATTAGCAGCTCAAGGTTCTAAAATTAAAGAAATAGGGAGCAGCTATAAGTCTCTAACTGTGATTACTTATAAACCCTTCAAATCTAGACCCAAATAGCTTCCCTATAGCTTTGCTCAATTGATTAACTCCTGCTGGTTTATCACTAAACCATTCATTTACTTTAACAATCCACTAAAACCTTAGACAAAATGCATTTCATGTCCCTTCTTGGGCCCTTAATAATTAGCTGTGTCTACCACGTCTTTTAATCTCTCAGTTAATGAGCACCTCCAATCTTTAATAATTTAAAATGATATCAAGCCAAGTATCAATTAAAGAGAACTCTTCCAGGCAGCACAAACAATAAGTGTTAAGTCGGTGGAGAAAAGCGCATAGAGCCCTGTTGCTTTCTACTTCGAGAGCACTTGAAAACTATGGGATTATTTCAAAACATTACACTTCACTGCTATTTATTTTAGTTAGCTTACGGGCAAAATTAAATACGAAAAATGAGCATGAAGCATTTTGTACAGAGTCAAAAGAGAATCATGCAAGGCAATATCCAGCCTAACCCTTGTTTCTGAATATATTACCACTGGCCAACGCACCCCTACCGGCCAAGAACACTAGCTAGCTTTAGCTACAATTTAACTACAAGCTTTCGACCCTTCCAATTTCCTGACCCATCTTAAAACTCTTGACTGTTCCAAACACCTAACCCGTGGAACTGTTTCATACTATATCAAAGGACAAGGCTTCCACACCTATTAATGAGTGTAATCCTTTGAAAGAGATCAACACTGGACCATTGGTATTTCCCTATTCCTGGAAGATCATTGGAAGGATCTTTGCTCAAAAGGGTGGTTTTCTTTTGAATAGATCTGGAAAGAGCCAAAGTCCCTCTGATCAAACTAAACCTGAGTCCCCTGAAGGAGGCTTTAGGAGACTGTTTACAAAAATAGTAGCAATTTTCCCCTCCCTACATCACAGTCTTTCTAATGTGCCTTTGCAGTGTCTCCCATATTGAGGTGGAGTCTAGTTCCATACCCCTTGACTCTGTGCTGGCCTTGTGATTTTCTCTGGTAAGTAGCATGTGGCAGAAGTGCAGTTGTGCCAGTTCTGAGTCAAGGCCTTAAGATGTCTCGCACATTTCTGCTTGCTCTTTTGGAAATCTGCCCAGCTGCCTTGTGGACAAGACTGAGCTACTCTGCTAGAGGATGGGACCCTGCATAGAGAAGTTAACTGTCACAATTCAAGGCCATCCCAGGCTGCCAACCTCAGCCATCACAGTAGCTGACCATAGATCCATTGAGAGAGCCCCAGCTCGAGTGCAGAACAACCGCCCAGTGGAGCCCAGCCCAAATAGCTGACCCACAAATCATGAGCCAAATAACTGAATATTGTCCTAAACATTTAAGTGTGGGGATGATCTGTTATCCAGCAAAAGCTACTTGATATAATGTCACAGATTTTACTAATTGGACTGTTGGGAGTTTTCTGTATAAACCAAGGCCCCAGACCACCAGCACTAACAAAACCAGATTTTCAAGGCTAGATCCAAAATTTCCAAATTACTCCCCACCTGTGCGTCACTATATCACAGCCTTTAACAATTTCTCAACTACCTCCAAATGTGATTAGCATACACCTTTCTATATATCCCAAGATATTCACAATAATTATCCTGATTGCTACAAAATCTGAAATCTTAGCATTTTCCATACATGAAATTTCCTCCATTAATCGCAAGGATGTATGTTAGGAGAACATTTTTGATTAAAAAGTCACCATCCTTATCACTCACATTAATACTCCACACATATTCATTTGGATAGCTCAGTAGGAGTCAAAAGATGTTTCTGGAGCTTTCAAACCAACAGCCTTCTCAGTATTATTCAGGTACACACAGATCATACTATCCATGTCTTCATAAGCAATTGATTCACAAGATAGTGGTAGGAGTAACTCATACGCCTCTTCCCTAATATACCTACTTCAACAAATAACTACTGCAGAATTCTGACACTTTCTGATGACATCAGGAGATAAGGCTGAACAAACCACTGACATCATCTGGATTTTGCTTGCTGCTAGAGACAACAATGTTGAGATGTCAGTCTTGATGTCTGTGTCTTAATGTGCTTAAGCTCTGATATCCTTAAGCATGGGTCAGAAAAGAAGAGCATGAAACAGGAGGTGGAGGTGAAAAAAATTCTTGTTTCTTTGTTCTACCCAGTCCAATGAGACCAGCAGAAGAAAGACTCACCTCTCTTATTTCTGTATGGGCATAGTCACAGTGCTGTCCCACAAGCCCTGGGGCTCCTCTGCCTGTATCTTTTCCCTCATCTGCATATCATGCAATCACTTCCAAAAGACTAATTCAGATCAAATACAACTTGGATTTATATTTTTTACTATACACCATTTAGAATATAAATTTCTGAACCTGTCGAGAGTCCCTAAGCACTGTTTTGTTTGGATGGCTAGTCACTATTTAGAGAATCCAAAATACTAATCTCTTTTAAGCACATATTAAATCACACAGTTCAACTTTGTTTTGATTTCTTGTCATATGTTCCAAGAAACAAATATCAATTTTCTATTTGTTTAGACAATTAGTAACTGTTAATAACTTATTTTTTCTAAAGCAGAATTAGCCTTCTTGAAATTTCCACAGGTGTTAAAAAAATAGTTATTGCTAATCTCATTCTAAAGATGAGAATGTAGAATGATGCTTGTGGCCATGTGTAAATTACACTATAATGCAAGTTTGTTCTAAAATTTGGTCTAAAAGTAATCATTGTCTATTCAATAAGCCAAATAAAGGCAAGGAAAATGCCAAATTTACTACTCTGACAACTAAGTGTAAGCCTGTATTTGAAACAGGAGAAAGATCTCGATCTCCTCAAAATTATGTGTTCACTATTTTTCCACCTTTGTAAAAATGAATGTACTTCTACACAATAAAAACTGTAATATTAGTGAAACATATTCATTGTACGCTTACTAGCACAAACCAAGCACTGTGTCGTGCCCATCAAACATATAGTCTCATTTAATTTTTATAACAACTCGGTGACATAACCATCATTATTTCTGTTTTCTGGATAAAAAAAAAAGTAGGAATAAAAACCTAGAGCTTTCTCACTGTCGCATAGTCAAGTCTTCTGACTCCAAATGTGTCTTCTTAATAGTGAGGACACTACTCACATAAGACTAGTGCTTTTGAAACTAGATAGTACTATTATGAATGATTTGTTTTGCTTCCTAGAATGTTCTTGTATTATTTTTTAAAAAGAATAATTTTTAAAATCCAGCCTTCTAATACCTATGGAATAGGATGAACCAAATCATTTTCTTCTGTGCACTGAACTCTCTGGCTACGCTGGCATTGGGTAAAGCGAAACTTTTCATAACACCCCATCACAAGCTACCCATTGGCCCAGGATGACTGGGGAATGGATGAGTAGTGGTTTTATTCTAAACGCAAGAGGGCCAGCATAGATGTCTTTGAGAGTCAGGGGACACCGTCATGTCTTGTCTCTCAGATTGCCCTAACTATTTTCCTAGAGCCTGGATTCTCACAAGATTGGCTAGGGCACAAGGATTCTTAAAATAATCAAATGATCTAACAACCCAGGATACAAATGGAGTACCCACCATTAGGAAGCATGCCTAGTCCTCAACTCATATCACCATCATGCTATTATAAGGTTGCAGGATTTTACAGGTGCTTTTATCAATATATGGAAAAGGTTTTCCAGAAAAATTCTTTTTAAGAAGGATACTCTCATCCCATAGATTACTTATTAATGATAATGGTAAACGTGTACCGTTGCAATAAAGAGCTATGGCGGTCACTACCTTAATAGTGGGACAACCTGACATCATACGTCTCTGTGGTGAAGCAGGAAGAAGTACGTGTGGGACCTGGAGAGTGTTCTTACCAAAAACATTGATGTGAATCTAAATTTGAGGAAACAGACAAACACAGCATGTGGGAACACTCCACAGTGCAACTTACCTGGACTCTTTAAAAAAATTAATGCCATAGAAAACAAATAAGTAAACATGGTGGGCAGAATGGTGTTTCAGATTAAAATGAACTAAAGCCAAATAACATTGATATTATTGAATTATAATTTTTATGTATGAACATAGTGTTGTGGTTAACAAATGTCTTTATTCTTAGTAGAAATATATTGAACTATGGAGCTGTGAAATGTTATGTTTCTGTCTTACTTTCATATGACTCAGGGAAAACGCATCCAAAGAGTCGGATGTACATATAGAGATAATGTATACATAAGCAAATATGGTAAAATATTAACGGTTGATGAATCTAGATAAAGGGAATGTGACTGTTGATTGTACTATTTTTTCAACTTTTCTGTAGTTTCAAAATTTTCAATATAAAAAGTTAGGGGAAAAAAAGATAGTGAATATGCAAGATGCTATGTTATGGACTTTCCTTTCTTCTAAGTACTGCCCACCATTTCTAACCCCCAAGACACACACACAATGGAAAAAAAATTGAAGGTCTTTATCTGGCAATAATACTTAAAATTTCACAAAAGCCACTCATTTCTGAAAATGAAATATTACCATATATCTGTTCACTCCTGGATCTGACTTCTCAAGGAAAAAGGAAGTTTCTGTGTTCAAAGACGTCAAGGGAAATACAGGAAAAAACCAATGGTGCACTCTTGTGAGGTAGCTCAAACTCTTCAATGTGATTGAAGTGTTTGTATCATCCTTGAAATACCCCCTGAGCTCTCCACTGTCACCCCAGAGCACACTCAGTGCACACCACTGGCTCGTCTCCTTCCACTCTCATGGGACTCATCTATTTACACTTGCTTCTTTGAGGGCAGTGGCTGTAACTTATTTCATTCATTCATTCATCCATTCACTAAAAATTATTCATTGAGTGCTTATTATTTATCAGGAACTGTTCTATGCAGTGGGTATACCGCAGCCAACAAAATAGGCAAAATTCCCTGATCTCAAGAGTTTTGTATCTTAGTAAGGGGGAAAGAGACAATAAACCAATGAATAAGTAAAAAAATTATAGGCTATCTGATAGTGATGAGTGCTATTGAAAAAATAATGGAGATGGGGATGGGGAGGCTATACATTTAAATTGAGAAGGACTCATTCAGAGAAGGACTCACTAAGAAACTGACATTTGTGAAAGACACAAAGGAGCAAATTACATGGATATCTGAGGAAGAGTATAAAGGAATGAACATGTGCACAGGCCCCGAAGTGTGAGTGTGCCTGGAGTGTTCAAGAAATAGGAGGGAGGCTGGTTTGGCTGAAATTGTATAAAAAAAGTCAGAATCAAGGATTTAAAGCAAAGGAGTGACATGATCTGGATCAGGTTCTTAAAAACACCACTCTAGTCGATGTGTCTAGAATAAATTTTGGGAATGGGAAGAAGCTGGGAATATAACCATAATCCAGACGAGATCTCTTGGTGGTAAGGATCACAGTGGGAGAAGTAAACATAGTGAAAAGTGCTCAGATTAGAAAAAACCCGAAGATTGAGCTGACAGATTTGCTTATGCAGTGAGTGTGGAATGTGAGAAAAACAGGGGTGAAGAATGACTCCATATATTTGGTCTAAGATGGGCAGACTGAGTTAATCATCTATTGGGATTGAACAGACTGTAGAAGGAGCAGATTTTTGTGAGGAAGACCAAGTCTTTCAATAGATATGTTAAATTTGAGGTGTCTATTGTATACCTGAGTAGAGATATTAAGCAAGCAGTTAAATAATCTGGGGATTAGAGACAGATTCTAAGATGGATAAATTTGAGATTCATCAGTATAGACATGGTACTAAAGCTGTGAGATTGGAAGAGATAAATAGAGTGAGTATTGATAGAGAAGAAGTGGGGTCCAGGGACTTCACTTGGAGGCAGCCCAATGTTAAGAGGTCAGGAAGAGAGTTTGACTGATGAGATAGTAGAAAAACCAGCAGAGAGTGTTTGTGCTGGAAGCCTATTGAAGACAGTGCTTCAGAAAGCTGCAAGTGATCAACTGTGTCAAATGCTACTGGCAGAACAAGTAAGTGAGGACTGAGAATTTGCCTTTGGATGCAGAGATATCAAAACCATTGGTGACCTTTACAAGAGCACTTTTTTCTTCTTGTTCTTCTTCTTCTCCCCAAAGCACCCCAGTACATAGTTGTATATTCTGGTTGCCGGTCCTTCTAGTTGTGCTACAAGAGCACTTTTATTGGATGATGGGGTAAAAGTTCATTTCAGTAGGATTAAGAGATAATGGGAAGAGAAGTAAAGACAGCAAGAATGGACACTTTTTGTTATGTTTTATGGTAAAATGGAGGCAATAACTAAAGCTATAGTTGAGAGAGAAGAGTAATAGGATTTTTAGGCTGTTGGCAATGGGCAAGTCAAAAGAGAAAAGTTGTTTGGTATAGAAGAAGGAAGAGAATACGTCCTTGAGTAGGCATAAGAGATGACATTTGGCATAGAAGTGGAGATGTTGGCCTTAGCTTGGGGTGAGAAAAGTTCATCTACAGTAAAGGGGGAGAGTTGGTTAACGGCTTGCTGGAAGGTGGTGGAAGCTTGCTGAAGTTCTTCAAGTTTGTTTCTGAATGTTTCTATTTTTGTTTTTGTTTTTTCAGTGAAATAGCAACTCATCAGCTGAAAGTTAGGATAGATTAGAAGTATTCCAAAGTTGAGGAGAGAGAAGCAGGAAATATCCTCTAAGATAATGGAAGAGTGGGAAACGGAAGGTTAGCGTAATAGGATTTCAGGGCAGAGATACAGGCTCATTTGAGGACTTCTGTTTAAAGTGAGACTGGCCAGCACAGTTGTGTGTTTCTCCACCATCATGTGTAGCTGTGCGGGAGCAAGTACAGAGTAGGCAGAATTGATTTAAGCAAGGTATTCTTTTTCGACGGCTGCTATAACAAATGAAGTCTGACATAGTGACTTAAAATAACACAAATCTATTCTCTTACGATTTTGGAGGCCAGAAGTCTGAAGTCAGTTTCCCTGGCCTAAAGTTGAGGGATCAGCAGAGTCACTCCCCCTCTGGAGCCTCCAGTGGAGAAGCTGTTTCCTTGCTTTCTCCAGATTCTAGAGAGGCAGTCCTTGGTTCATTGTCCCTTCCTCCATCTTTTAAGCCAGCAGTGTAGCACCTTCAAATCCTTTTCTGCATCCATTGCCGTATAGTCTCCAGCCTTCTGTGCCAAATCTCCCTCCATCTCTGCCCAATAAGGACACCTGCAATTGCATTTAGAGCCCACTCAGGCATCTTTGACTTAATCATATCTGCGAAGTCCCTTTTGCCATATAAGATGACATTCGCAGATTTCGGAATTAAGACTTGGATATCTTTCGGGGCCATTATTCAGCATACTACAAGCACCATTGTGGTTTTACCAAACAGGGTAAATGAACAAGAGAGAGACAAGGGAGTGGTTACATGATAGATCATTGAATTAAATCTGATAAAGAGGGAAGTGAGAGCAAGAGGAGGTGAGGGATGGGAAAATGCATACGTCCCCCTAGATTACAGGATTTTTTACATCGATGGACTAGTGTGGTTGAGTGGAAAATAGGAGGTGATGGTTAAAGAATGAAGTGATTAGAACTGAGATTTTGGAGGGATGAGGCTGAAGTAGAGTGGAAGAGAGCATCATTGGAGAAGTCAAGGAGCTGGAATCATTTAGGTGGATTAGGAAAATCAGCAGGATTTATGACAGAGGTAGCATTGGGGAGACTGACACTGAGCCAGGAGCTAAAATTTTGGAGGAAGGAAAAATGTATTTATCTTTATATCTATAGCACATGGACTAGAGTGATAGATTCAAATTATTTTGAAGTTTAGGGGCCTGAGAATTTATTCTGGTACATCCTCCTCACATTGCAGGTCAGTTCTATTAAAATTGAAGTACTTCCACTGCTAGTTATGTTTTATATTTTAGTAACATCACATTATGGCATGGAATTTAATCTACTGTAAGCTTTAGAACTGCTCCAAAATAACTTCTATCAAAAATCTCAAAGCGACCACAGACAACATTTATAAAGGGCTATAATCTAGACATATTGCTACTTGAAGTGTGGTCCACAGATGAGCGGCATGGACATCACCTAGGAGATTGCTAGAAATGCGGAATCCCAGACCCCAGCCAGATACCCTGAATGAAAACCTCCCTGTGAACAAGATCCCTGGGCAATTCACTCACCAATGAAAGGTTGAGAAAAGTGTCAGCAGTGAAGATCCACCATATTTTTGGCCACATCTGTAGGAGGAAGAGATGAGAATTTCTGTCAGAGAGTTTTTCCCTTCCACATTGCAACCAATAAAAGTGATATGATTTAAATAATTGTGAGGAACTGAAGCATATGAGTTTAATATTTGCCTGAGGTCAGATTTCAGCAATATAGCGAGCTCAGATACCAACTGGTTAAGTAGCTTTGAAGTGGAAGACTGAACAGTCCTCCTGTCAGTGCCTGGCTCCGTGGCCTCACTGAGCTTTTTGAGCTCCACTAACAGGAGGAGCCCTCCCTGCTTCAGTACACCCCCGACAAGTACATGCACATACGTCTAGGAAGTGACATGTTCTTTCTCACACAAGTCATTCATTTTCCAGTTTTATAATTTATTCATCTCCAGATGAACTTGGGCATCTGCTGTTTATTTCTTGTTGTTGTGTGGTGCCAGTAGATTTACAAGTCTTCAAGCATGCATTCTGAAGGAATAAAATAGATCAGATACAAAGTTGAGAAAAAACTTGGTATATTGCAAAGTTAGAATGTTTACCAAATAGGACATTAGTGATGGTACATGCAAAATATATTATGATTTTATAAGGACCTCACATGGTTTCAAGAGACACTTTTAGAAGGCAACAATTCTATAGGTAACTGAAATGAATTCCTGAAGTTCAACTTGTGTTGAAGCCCCGTGGCCAAGTGGTTGGGTTCCCGCACTCTGCTTCAGCGGCCCAGAGTTCGGATCCTGGGCAAGGACATGGCACCACTCACTGGGCCATGTTGAGGCAGTGTCCCACGTGCCACAGCTAGAGGGACCCACAACTAAAATATACAACTGTGTACTGGGGGGATTTGGGGAGAAAAAAGCAGGAGAAAAAAATATATTTTACTTATATATTGCTAAGCACAGATATTTTTCCCAAAAATGAAGACTTGACTTTCTTTCATCCACCATTCTGAATTACTAGATCATAAGCCTAATATGAAAGTTATCAATTAATTTCTATATAATCTGTGTTTTAATGTTGTCATAAAATTCGGGAGCATATGTTTCAATAATCTTGGCAGAGAGCTTTTAAATAACAAAAAGAAAAATCACTCACATAAATTTACTTCTTTAGCATTCTCTTCATCAGAATTAATTTTATAAACTACGTGATGACTTTGCTAAGACAAGCTATTTATGATTTACACCCAGTCTATCAAAAATGATAGGAAGTGATATAATAAATAATACATGCATAGAAATACCATTAGAAGTTGGGAGAAAATATCAAAATATCAAAAACCTTGAAGAAGGATGGGAAATAGGTATGCTAAAAATATAAATACATATTATTCAAAAGGGAGAATTAAATCTTATTTGGGGATTCTGGCAACTGAAATATAGTGGGAAACACAATGGACCAAGCAGAGGGTTTTTTTTTAATGTCCTTATACCTGATCATTATCTCCCTAAAAACTCTCAATTTGTCACATAAGTGTTTGTAATATTGTTCATTGTGTCTGATGACGTCTCTTATAATGAATAAGAAGGATGCACAGAGCTTTTCTCATAGACTGGTACTACGATGGTCCACATAGCAGATCATTCATTTCTGGGGCAATTCTGTGTCATCATGAAAATCAGACCACTCCCCTGAGGCTTTATGTTCTTCGGGGCCACACCTGTTCCTGGAAAGATTCTTTGAAAAGAAGGTGTTTTGAGATTTAGTTACTAACATGATAGTTTCAGTGGATAAATTGGAGGACGACAACAATGAGAATGGAATGTCTTTTGAGCCACATTATTTCAAATAAGGCTGACTTGACCTGTTATAGAGCCGAGATTTTTGAAACATTTTCACTCACAAATATTGCTTCTTAAAATCTATTCAAAGCTATTGAGTAGTGTTGTTCAATACTTATAAAATATTCATCAAATAACTTTGCATACTTACAAAAGAGGTAAAAATGATTTGGAAGAAACCTGTTTTACAATTTTCATAATTGCCTTAAAGTCTGTTGTTTATTTTGCTCTAAGCATTTTTAGATTTATTAAAACTAACTAGCCAACACAAATCTATAAATTGTAGAACTTGTACTTAATCCCACCACTGTGCAAAAATTAGTGAAAACACAAAATAATTTAAACAAATATTCCAAATTGCTGGGGCACAGTTTAAGTGGCTTGATGGTGCGCTTTAGTTCATATTTCATATCTGATCCATTTTTCATTTCAAAATGAGTCTCATTTGGGTCATTGCCTCCACAATCAAGGCAACAATGACACATCAATCTTTTGTAGCCAGATAAAAAACTATTGTCCCCCGCTTTAACATTCTTTTGAGAAGTGGTATTTTTCTCACTCTCCACCTCCTCTCCAATTTTCTGCTGAGAGCTAGCTCGTGTACGGCTCCAGATGAAAAATGTTAACTAATGTTAGATTAATCATCTACACAGGGGATTCAATGCATAGCCAGACTGAATTCCATTCTCTCATTTAAAAGATAATAAAATGATAGTAAGTCATGTTAAAAATAATAAAGAAAATGTTTAATAATTTGGTATTTTATCGTTATATAAATTCACTCAGGCTGTTAGTACTTTAAGCAGTGGCAAATGTGTGAGCGCTGGGAGACATGCCTATCCCTGTAGGCCCATCCAGCACCAGCTGGTAAGTCGTGGAGACCGCAAGCCTGTCTGGTTCTTCGTCTCCTTAGGGACAAAAATTGATACCTTCCACCTCAGACAGAGATGATGAACCCTTCTGTCCCTTAGTTTTCAGGATGAGGGAGATCAGCAGGCATTCTTGGAACGATAAGTGGACAGAAGCCACCCGGGTTCTCTACAAATCCTGAGAGCCACAGGCCCAGAGCTCCATTGCTGGCCTTTAGGCTGACCACCATTCCAGAGGGGAATGGAATTCTTCAGGCCTGTTCTCTCCCTTTCTCGCCCTCTCCCTCCCTCACTGTGAGAGGTGGAGATTTCTCAAAAAACTTCCAGGCCCCTGCAGCTCTCAGCTCAAGACTGGTTGTGGCTTAGATCAGAGCTGGGAAGGGAGGACTCCAGCCATGCGTGAATGGACCACCATCACAAGCCACCTCCCAGCCATCGCCCCTAAAACCAAACTTGCCCCGGAAAAGCATGCTTTCTGGTTCCCCAATAATTGCCGTGAATTTGAACTTATAACTTCCTGTGTTTGGGTTAACACAGCATCAAAGAATGAGACACCTGTCCCCTACTACCTTCTAAAACCAATGAAAAAATGCCCACAGTGTTAGGGTACTAGACAGAGGTTTCCAGGCATCAGACGGTCTATATTGTACCTTCCTGTGAATTCTGCTCGACCATAAGCAAATTGGAGCCGCCATCACCTTACATAACCTTCAGGCCAACGGCTGTTTATTTCTTAGATTAATCTGATTGATTACACTCAGCCCGTGTAGAAATTAGGAACTAAATATCTCATCCAAAAATCCACTCCCTCCCCACCGCCCCAGCCCCACATGCACACATGGTAAGACCAGAAAGGCAGGAAGATGCAGATCACAGTTGCCTTCAAAGCTTTGAAAAATCTGCAGAAATTCATAGCCATGGGTTCCAGATCATATTTTTAACCTGATTCTGAGAACTTTAAGTCACTCTTACTCAGATGTGATGTGGGAACAAAAACACTTCTAACTTTCTAAACTTGGAAAAGTTTTTTTTTTTTTTTAAATAATCTAACTTTCTTCTAGCTTGGAAGGGCTCATTTACATAACTCCCCTCACCCCCACCTTACCTCTGACAGCGGAATTCTAAACAAAGCAATCAGGCTGGCAGATGAGTCAGGTCTGCTGATTGTGTTGTATGCACGCATGTTAAAGAATGGTACCAGCTCTCTCCTGTTATTTATTGGTGTCAAGAGGTACAATTTAAAAATCCTGCTCTTTAATTTTTTCCCTCTCCTACGGCAGGCAGATTGCTTCCCCTCCACCTCCTTGTGAGCTTACTAAATATTTGAGCATTAAGAAACCCTAATTTTTCCTCTTAAAACTAACTAGAAACATTTATTTTGATTTAACTTTTTAGACAAAGAGAACCCTTTGATTTGGGGGCTTTCAGGTTTTGGAATAAAACAATTTTGAGCAAATTAGCTGCTAAAATTACTGTTATTATGCTCATAAAAGCTGCTAAAAATAATCAGTTCATAGGGCAAAAAATTGACATACTATAGCATTTTCTTCCTGACAGAGATTTCAGAAATTTGGCCTGGAATAGAAGACGTGTATTTTTTATAAATTGTAACAGAATTAAATTACCAAGAAAATGATGATTGCATCCATAAATCTTTGATAGTACTGATATTTGCATAAGCTGGACGTGCCAAATGCTTAAAATGAAAAATGCCGGAAGACAATTTGCACCATACCTGTCTTTGTTCCTGATTCAACTCAAGAAATACAGGTAAGCGAATACAAACACCAAATTATAAGTTGCTTTCTTTTTATTCTAAACATTTTTTATTTCATTGAGCAAATGCGTCCTTCCCTGGATTGAATAGTGGCCTTCCCCAACCGCTTCTCAATCCTTTTCAGGGCAGCAGCTATATAAACACAAGAAATAGAGCTCTTCCCAAAGACAAATCTTTGCTCGTGTTTTCAAGCATGGAGGCAAACATTGGCAGCAAACACGAACAGCAATGAAAAAAAGTCATTTGGAATTTACTTAATTTTTCCCCCATTTAGAATCAGCAAGACGTTGATGGGTGCCGTCACTACAGAGCCACCCACAGCAAAGGAAGTGAGTGCATCCTGATGAGATGCGCACATCCCATGTCTGAAGCGGATTCTGAGAGGTTGTTCTGTTCCACGCCCCCGTGCCTTGGGCTGGGGCGACCCATCTACTCTTCATTTCCAAAATATCAGCCCTCCGCCTTTTCCTTTCAAATATACAAAAAATGAGGAAATAAAACCTTGCTTTGTAATTTATTTCAACATGTTCCAATCCAGAGATTGAAGAAACTCTAATTTCTTACCCAAATTCCATTTTTGGCAATTCCAGCATTTTCCTTCTGTCTACTGAGTAAAAACATACACTCGGTGATATATAACACAAATTATTTTTTTTAAGAAATATTCAACAGTCTAGTTAAATGTGGTTTCTTTGAATTATTTAAAGTTGCCTTACATTTGTACAATACTCTATAACATAAACATTATTTCAATCTCGTTTGACTCTCTAAAGAGCTCTCAAGTAACGCAGAAGAGACACAGTCCCCAGGTGCAAATAAAGAACCTGAGGCTCTGAGAAGTTCAATGACTTGCCAGAAGAAAGTAACCATGTAAGTTCAGGGTCAAGACTAGTGTTGACTCTTGTCTGAATCCTAGTCCAGTGCTGTCCACTCCAGCAGATTGTCTTTCTTCCTGAGTCCCATCTGGTACTTACTCCCTTTGAACCTTCTCAAAACTTCTTTCACTTCAGATAGAAAACCTTGAGCAGAATGTGGTGGTTTTATATAAAGGCATTTATGTAGAAGAATATCCATAGTGCTAAATAATGGTCTTAGATTTTAGCACCCCAATGGCGAAGCGGATGCGAGTTGAAAACCACAGTGCCTGCAGATATTTTTCTAATTTACCTACATAGTATTAGTCCTTGAGTGATCAACAATCCTCAAATTGTACTTGTGTGTTTTCTTCCCTTCAAAATAAATAGTGTTGCTGTGAATCCGAATGACAGTTTCAGGAGGAGAATGAAAGAGGCGGTGCTGAAAGTGCTAGTTCAGTTCAATTTTAACCTGTGCGATCAGAAAACATATAGACAAATCTTTCTTAAGGTCTATGCTTTTACACACTCCCCTTGCAGTGTCTGCCCAAGAGAAGAGATCCTTTAATGAAATGGAGATCCAGCCTGCGCCTTCGCAGCTGCCTTTCCACTTGATGTGCAGTCAACTGTGTATTTAATACAAATATTGCTGCAGGATTTCCAGAGCAGATAAGGAGGCTGCTGATGTTAGAATGCAGTGCAGAGACTCTGCACACAGGTAGCCCAGTGAAATTCAGCTTGGTGAATAATTACCATGATGATTGTAATTAATAATTATCTTGTGCCAGTGGAGAATTGTACTAATTAGTAATCTCTTCTCTTAAAAGTCCTAATATTTTATTTCTGCTTATTGCTAACTATCAAGTGGAATGCTAATGGAAATGTGGATGACTGGTATTGTAATAATTATAACTGTAATCACATTCAGCAGCTAACCTCTAATTAAAATAAATCAGATGATGTAGCGAATTGGCTACATACAGTTGTGTTTCCAATAATATATCTTATTGGGAAAAAATTATTTTCTTCCACAGAAAGCCTTTGAAGATCAGATTAAAAATTATGTGGATGTGTTGTATTTCCAAGGAGATGTTTTCTGTGGTAATAAGTAGGTTAATTGCATATTCATCAGGTGACGGAGTTTCAGGGTGAACACAAGATAGCATGTAATAAGTACCACTGTTTTTAATGGAATTATAATACTGTTACCTTGCAGTTATATCCAGGTCATTCTTGGATGTTCAACAAGTAATGAATATATGTACACAAACCTGAAATTTCTTGACTGAACTCTGAAAATCAGTCAGATAAAATTATCCATGTGATTTTTTAAAACATTGGGTAGTGTGACTAGGGCGTAATAATTTTTTATTTATAATTCTTAGCATTTTCCAAAATGATGTCCTCAATTAACAATTACATACACATATACGTATATGTGTGTGTGTATCCCAAATATCAAACTATCTTTAATCACTCACCATCAAACAATGGCAGGAAAGCTGACAATAAATGCACATATGCTTATTTTCATGTGGATGGAAATAGAGGCCAGAGCAATCTCTTGAAATGACAAATCTGAGTAATGACTAAACTCAGTATTTTCAGAAGCATTTTGTGCTGCTCTCTGATCTTGCATCTCCCCACTACACAGCCCATTTTCATTCGCTTGGTCAGCAAACTTTTTCCGTAAAGGGCCAGAAAGTAAACATTTTAGGCCATTCCATCTCTATTGCAACTACTCAACTCTGCTGTGTAGAGAAAGCATCCATAAACAATATGTAAATGAGTGATATAAACTGTTGACCAAGATTTCATCAAGGTGGTGTCATTTGAAGAATTTCAGCAATAGCTCTATCAAAGGCAAAGAGCTGTGAAAGATGAGGGCATAGCTGAGACCCGATGAATGTTCAAGGAGAACACTAACTGTAGAAGTAAGAATGAATGACAATGAGCCTGGAAAGGTAGTTTGGACTGCATTGTAGAGGTTCTCAGTTGCCTTGTTAAAGACTTTGGACTTTATCTGTGGTGATTGGTGTGAAAGAAAGTGGAGGATCATAGAATGTTTCCAAGCATTAAATGGCAATCTGAGTGTCAGAAGATGAGTGTGGGGAGAGTATGGAAAGTAGTTTGGAGGAGCAGGGCTTTGTGGGACTAGAGGTTAAGACCACAATTCAGAGCATCATATAGTAACCCTATAAGATATAATGAGGGCTGAACCAGCTCTCTGTCCAGGGTTATGAAGAAAGAGATGGCTTTTAGGGGTTCCTTCTAGAAGAAGCTTAGAAGATCTTAGTCTAAAGCAACTCCCCTTGATCTGATCAGTCTATCTAATGCTCTCACTTGAGTTCAGCTGTCGTATCACACTAATTGTTAGATTTCAGTGAGAGAAAATGAGGAAAGAGTAAATGACAGGTACAAAACCTAACACACCTTCTTTCAAGTCTGATTGGGAGCGGGAGAGAGAGTCACAAAGTTAATATAAGCCACCCATTTTTAATATGTTTGCATTCTTTCAAAATATACCTAAGTGTGTCTTCACCCCCTTTCCCTTTCCAAAAAAAACAAATAAAAAACCTATTAGGTACTCTTGCCAGCTGAGGAGAGAGCCACCTGGTCCGGGGTCACTGGATCCTAAGGTTAGCTACAGAAAGGACCCTGGCACCTGGTTTTGTAGACACTCATCTTTAAGTTTCTTCAGGCTCTGAGTGGCTGTTGAGCTCTGAAAGTATGATAAAGATGGCTGTGAATCATTGATAAAATTTCTCACTTCGGAAAAGTAATGCAACTGGAACGATAAACTATGGAAAACGATTTAAGAAAGTGATACGATATTCGGTTTCGACAGATTTGAATTCAAGTACTGTCTATTGATCGCATCTATTCACAGCATCAGATTATTGTTATTTCTTCTCTTTGTTCTCTGTGAGCTAAAAAGCCCAAACTGTTACATTAACATGCAAAATTGGCCAAAATGGGTATAATTCATATTCTACAAATATAGGGGGAAACTCTCTCCTGTGTAAACATATATACATGAATGTTCATAGAAGCTTTGTTTTCTAAAGAGAAAAATTAGAAACTACCTAAATTTTAATCAACAGGAGCCATCATTACATCTTACAGGGCTATTATTTTACACTCTGAATTGTGGTCTTAACTTCTAATCCCACAAAGTCCTGCTCCTTCAAGCTACTTTCCTTGTTGTCCCCATACTCATCTTCTGATATTCAGATCTTGCCATGCCATTTAATGCTTAGGAACATTCTGTGATCCTCCACTTTATCCCACACCAGTCACCACAGATAAAGTCCGAAGTCTTTAATATGGCACTTGAGGACCTCCACAATGCAGTCCAAACTACCTTTCCAGGCTCACTGTCATTACTCATAAAAACAAATAATATACAGTAATTAAAAGACATAAACCAGATGTCTATCAACCTGGATAGATCTCAAAAAAACATAGCACTAAAGAAAAAAGAAATCACAAAATGATGCATTTTATTTGACACCATTTATATGACTTTCAAAAAACAATAACTCTATTATTATTCAGACATACATGAAAATGTATGTAAATTATTTAAAATTTATGAAAGCAATTCCTTTTGGAACAAGAGAAGGGAATAAGATTGATGAGGACTTCAACTTCACCTGTAGTATCTTGTAACTTTATTCTAATAAGATTTGAAGAAAATGTTAAAAAATTTGCAACTCTCTGTGGGATTATTTTTTGATCGTGGAGTTCTTTGAGGCAAGAAATACATTACTAACCATTTAAAAAGTAGTTATGCTTTAGGGAGTGGCCTGGTGGTGCAGCAGTTAAGTGCGCACGTTCCACTTTGGCAGCCCCGGGTTCTCGGGTTCAGACCCCGACTGTGGACATGGCACTGCTGGGCTAGCCATGCTGTGGCAGGCATCCCACATACAAAGGAGAGGGAGATGAGCATGGATGTTAGCTCAGGGCCAGTCTTCCTCAGCAAAAAGAGGAGGATTGCAGCAGATGTTAGCTCAAGGCCAATCTTTCTCAAAAAGAAAATAAATAAATAAAAAATAGTTATGTTTTAAGGCTGCACAGGTAGATATCATGCCAACTTCATGTAGTGTGTTCTCTAACTTTGTATTTATTCAATTTATGTCATTATAATTCACATATTTTACTTAAAATATTATTGATTAAAACTTTTTATGATTAAATATTGTTGTTCAACTAAAACTTTCGTGTAATACGAAACGTATAAGACCAATTTTCGAGCAGAAGTATTTACCTAGAACTTTGCAGTTTGGCTCAATAATATAATCAGTGCTTTGGAATCTATTGTCAAAAACAAGAGAACAGGTACAAAATGGAGTCGCTGATGCTAAGCCCCACACCACCAAACCAAGACTTAACTTAGTTACACTTTTGACTCCCAGAAATGAAATCAGCCAATCAGGAATCATCTAATCAGGACTGGTGAGGTCATCCGCCTGATAGAACCCTGCTCTCCCCTAAAGGAAACTGACCTTGCAATAACCAACCAGCTTTTTCTTCTAGTAATTCATCCCACCCCCTTCTGCCTATAAAAGTCTTTCAGTTTGTACGGCTCCTCGGAGCTCTTTTCTATCTGCTAGATTCGATGCTGCCTGATCTGAATTGATTTTTGCTCAAATAAACTCTTAAAATTTTTAATAAGCCCCAGTTTATCTTTTAACATTATGGAAATGGAGTTTTGCCAGTAAAATCAAGGCATATTGTGCTCTCAAATGAAAAACACGCCAAGAAAGCAAATGGACACATAAAGCGTCAACCAAATAAAAGCACGAAGCACTGGCATCTGTGAAGAATTTTGTATATATGTATTTTAAAAATCATGGAAATCATCATAATGGAGAAAATCACAACATTGTTTGGAAATACATATTTTACAATTAGTTTTTTGTTTGTTTTTTAATTTTGAACCTCATGTGGTTGGTTTTTTCCCCACAATCTTTTCAGCATTTAGGGCATTTTGATCCAGTCCTGCAATGCCTTTTGACTTTTCAACTCCACTTACGGAGAGACTCTTCTGGACTTTTCCAGAGCTCTTTGGAAAATGTCCTCTTAGCAGGAATCAACTAGCTCTGCCTTATATCATTTCAAACTTTCTGAAGTCTAAAGTCAGTACAGGAATGTTGAGTGAGCCATGCCCACAGGTACTGCAGTAGTGGCCTTGAATTCGTAGAGCGGAAGGGAGGTCTGCAGCCCAAAGCCAAGAGGATTGTGGGAATGATGAACACTGGCCAAATGTCCCATGCAGATGCCAATCGAAAGGTAAAGAAGCTCTTCACCAAATGATGCACCCTGGGAACAGAGAGAGATGCTTGGAAGGTTTGACTCCAGTGCGTCTGTCTGTTTCCCACTTTGCCTGATAGCTCGTGGAGGCTGCTCTTTGTTTTTCGGTTGGAGATCATGCAGAAATCGACTGCCAAACATGCCTTACACCTCCATGCCATCTAATTATAGCCTGTAACACCGCCGAGTGCTGACAGTGCGGAGCTATTGACTCTTGACACTCTCTAAAGCTCTTAATTATCTTTTCACATAAGCCCCTTTCAGACCTGTCAACTTCTTTGTATTGTTTATGAAGGAAAAAAAGCAGCATATTAAGATTTCAGGACTATGCACTCAGAGGAAAACTTGCAGTTACACTTAAGAGTGCTCTTGAATGTCTGTGCACTCATACACACACAGACAAGTGGAGAGGGCTCAGATTGTGGAGTACAGCTGCAGGATGGCAATTCCGACGCCAACTTGCAATAGGAATAAACAAACTTATCAGGCAAACTGAAATTAACCTAAACCTTAATCAATCCATTACTGAAGTCATTTTTAACCTTTCTCTTTCTTAGAGTTGAAATATATATATATATGTGTGTGTGTACACAATGTATACATATACACATGTGTATATATACATACACAAACACATATGTGTATATATATACACACACATATGACTGAACTTGTAAATAGTGTCGGATAAAAGCTTTAAAATATTCATTCAAAAGCTTCCTAAGTTTTTAACTCAGCATGGGATTTGGCAATTTCAAAGAGATGCCAATGCTTTATCCTATTTTAGAAATTATTTTGATATAACTTAAATGTATAAGCACTTAAAAACTACTTGCACGTGTTCTATCTTGTGGGATATTCAAATAATCCTGAGAGACCCAGAAAAGCGGACATTACTACTAACTGTGACCATTTCAGATGAAGAAATAGTAGCTCAGAAAATTGAAATGATCTGAGTAAATTCTTCTAGTAAATGGAGAAATGAGACTCTGTTTCATCTTAAAAGGATTTAGTTTCTAAAGTTAGCATGTATGGCAAAAATCATAAACAATTAGAATTATCCATGAAAATCTCATGTCATCTATTGTTATTGACTGAATGATTGTGTCCCGCAAAATTCGTATGTTGAAGTCTTAATCCCCACATGCTGGTATTTGGAGATGGGGCCTTTGGGAGATAACTAGGTTTAAATGAGGCCATGAGAGTGGAGCTGAAAGGATAGGATTAGTAGCCCTTAGTAGAAGAGGAAGAGACTCCAGAGCTTTCTCTACCTACACGCACAGGGACTGAGGAAAGGCCATGTGAGCACACAGCGAGAAGGCAGCTATCTGTAAGCTGGGAAGTGAGTCCTCAGAATCGAATCTGCCCGCACCTTCATCTTAGACTTCCGGCCTCCAGAACTGTGAGAAACAAATGTCTTTTGTTTAAGCCCTCAGTCTATGGTGTATTGTTATAGCAGCTGGAGCTAACCAAGACATCCACAAAATATAATATACAGATATACTATGACTCAGTTAGTCCAACACGGTTTGCTGCTGGTGTTGTCTAACACGTTGCTGCTCCTGCTATTGTTTCCTCAGCCTGGAACCCACTGCTGCTTCCTTAGTAGAAAGCCTGGTGATATGGCTGGTTGGCATTTAGGTACCATGCTACATAAAAAAATACATCTGCACGATTGGATAAAGAAGATATGGTTTATATATACAATGGAATACTACTCAGCTATAAAAAAGGATAAAATCGCCCCATTCACAACAACACGGATGGACCTTGAGGGTATTATGTTAAGTGAAATAAGCCAGATAGAGAAAGACAATCTCTGTACGACTGCACCCATATGTGGAAGTTAAACATGTGGACAAAGAGAACAGATTAGTGGTTACCAGGGGAAAGTGGGATGGGGGGTGGGCATAAAGGGTGAAATGGTGCACCTATAATATAACTGACAAATAATAATGTACAACTGAAATTTCACAAGGTTGTAAACTAAAATAATCTCAATAAAAAGTAAAAAAAAAAAATGCACACACACAAAAAAATACATCTGCAAACGCCAGAATCACTCTCCAAATGCTAAGATGCTGACATCCTGACAAGGTAACAGAAACTGAGTCCAGCGGAAGTAACAGGAGATTCACATTCCATAGTGCACCTCCCTCTGGAGCATACTGTCATCCTGCAGCGTCACTTAGAGTATCACGTTTTCCTCTCTTTCTCATTTTTTCCTTTGCTGATACATATGGTTGAAGTCAAGTAAGTTAAATGGA
Source organism: Equus quagga (assembly GCF_021613505.1). Lineage (NCBI taxonomy): Eukaryota > Metazoa > Chordata > Mammalia > Perissodactyla > Equidae > Equus > Equus quagga. The sequence goes on from NC_060272.1 coordinate 93,030,912, forward strand.
CATCTCATGCCCCTGTAGCCTACCAGGCCTTTGATTCTAATTTCAATCCTCTCTTCATATGCTCTTTCATTCATCTCCACCTTGTTGAGCTAGGGAAGGAAACAGAATAGAGTCTGACACTAAAAGAACAACACAGCTTTCTAGGTTTTTCTCACTTGAGCAGGAGAATAGTGAAACTTACCAGTTTTAGCAATGAACATGTCAAATGCTTCAGGCGAGTGGGACACGAGAGCAAGAAGAGACCAGCGGCCGTGAAATGTGGAGGAAATACTCACTTAAAACTCAGGGTTATGATTTTTGAATTGGAGGAGACAGCTTTTCATTTGAAAACATTATCTCTAGGTTGATGATTTAAATCCCACTCGAATGAAGAGCAAGGAGCCTTAGCTCAGATGACAATTAGTAACGTGCCTAAGAATAAAGTCCAGATCTCTGATGGCCAAATTGGGGCACTTTGTAGCAAGACAGGCAGCACAGTGCAAAGAGAAGGGAGCCAGGCCGACTTAGGTGTGAGCAAAGTCAGATGTCACTCTGTGTGTTCATCAAATCATGGAGGTCTCTGAGCACCACTGTTCTTATCTGTAAATTTAGAACGATGGTACTTAGTTCACAAGCTTGCTGCAAAGATCGAATGTGGAAATGCATTTAAAGCACCTATAATACAAGGTCTGGCAAGGTCCATTCTCATCTACTTTCACCAAAATCTTGTTGGGGAAAAAGGAACGCAGGAATTCAAGACAAAGTAGCCAAACTATCAAACACATTAACTCTAATCCTACCATCACATTTAATATTGATTGAAAATGAAGGTAATTCCAGTGACATTGTAATAACCACTGTCATTCACATAATGCTATAATGGGACTAAAATTATAAGAGTTATACGAATGGAATATAAAATTATAGGATTGTTTTTGTTGCTTACATGTGAAAGGCATTTTCTATGAAAAGAGTAGTGATCATATTGCAAAGTCAGTATCAGACTGAGTTATCAATCCTGTTATTTGAGACGTAGTTATAGAATCAATTTTTAGACATTTTTTTATTTCTTGTTTGCTTTAAGAAACACAACTTCTTAGCGTTAAAACCCTTGTAGGTTTTAAATCTTAAAATTTTAATTAATAATAATTAAAATAATAATTATAAGTATTGTGGAATTTTAATCTTAAGGCAGGTGGGTGACAGTCCCACTGTTTAAAGGCAAAAATGGGCCCCTAGGATGGGAACGCGCGCCCATGTCCCGGCGCCTGAACACCCATGTGTGTGACTCTCACGCTAACCTTTGTGTCTCTCTGCAGGTTTCTCTTTCCTCCCCACAGAGATAACGCAGAGTGGACTTCAAAGAGGAAAGCAGAGCTGAGCAGAGCTGCAGCTCAGGCTAGAAAAATTCACTATTAGGTGCAGTTTTAGATTCTGAGTCAGAAAAGAAGAGGATGCCTCCAAGCAGGAGTTAGCAGTGGGGAGGTAAAGCGGAGAGGCAGCAAAGCTCAGAGGAACAAACGGCTGGGTGGAGAGAGAGGAACCTCAGGTCTAAGCTTGCATCTACGACTCGGACATCTTCTCACTGGATGTGAAATGAGGCATTTTCTAGAGGCACTTCCCTACAGGGTCACATCATTGCCAACAGTGTGCCCCCTTCAATAAGCTCTTTCATGTAGCATTAAGTAATTTGGCTTTATTGGGAGTTTGATGATATATGAGAACATATATAATATTCAGAATAAGTGAGAAGACCAAATATATCAGTTAGGATAATGGTCACCACAGGCAAATGGAAGATATTTGCTTTTCAGCTCACAAACAAGATGTGTTAAAAATATCTGTTAGTCAATGTTTCAGAATTTAGAATATTTTTTCATATAGAAAGAAGGTCATCAATAATGGTAATTTTTGAAACTTATCTCCACAGATCTATTTTACCCACAATCTAACATATTACTTTGCAATGAACACAGTATAGGGATAGTATAGAGAAATAGGATGTGAGGATATGGCTTAATTCAAATGTTTTCTAGAAAAAAGTTTAATAAAGATATTTTATTTTAAAGTCCAAGATGAGTTAAGGCAGCCCCATTTCCGCCCTTCCTTCTCCGGTCTCAGACATCACATAATAGGAGAAAAGATAGTAAACTTGAGGTTGCTTTATCAGGGCCAAAGCTCAACTAAATCAAAATTACAGAGGTCTTTGTGAGCTGACCTCAAATCAAAACAGAATTTAAATTGCCATCTTTATCTAAAAACTTGGTTTAATCTACGATCAACATATTTGCCCATGAATCAGTCTTGTTCAGAATCTGAGAACTGGCTGTATCTGTTCAGCAACAATTATCTCTTTTAATTTGTTTACTAATCTGTGTTAATTATAGAACAATGAGAAAACAAAGGCGTGCAGGAGAAGAAAATCACATTTAATCCTGCCTCTGGAGACCCTCGTACAATCAACTTTGGATTTTTTAATTCCAATTAGAGAATATGGATACAGACCATTCAAAGTGGTTTGAAAGCCAAAAATACTCTTTATTTGGTTTTGGAAATTCCCTCGGATTTGATTTTTGAATATTAGGAAATCATTCACACATCACGTTACTATTATCTTCTTGCCTTGAGAAAGTAATTATTTCATAATAAAGGACTTCTTTTCTAGCTCCTTAGGGACTAAAATAAATACCAGCTCTATGTCCCTATTGTTAATTCACATAAATAAGATACAATTTCAATTTGATGATGTTCTCAATTCAGACTTTGCTTCCTCATCCACACCAATAGGCAGATCCAACCCACAAGGACCCTTACCACCCGCCACAGATACACATTCACCCAGGGTGTCCTAACATCCAGTTTGTCAAACTTGCAGTGCTTGTGACATAAGAAAGGATCACTGAGGGGCCGGCCCGGTGGCGCAGCAGTTAAGTTCGCACGTTCTGCTTCTCGGCGGCCTGGGGTTCACTGGTTCGGATCCCGGGTGCAGACATGGCACCGCTTGGCAGCCATGCTGTGGTAGGCGTCCCACATATAAAGTAGAGGAAGATGGGCACGGATGTTAGCTCAGAGCCAGGCTTCCTCAGCAAAAAGAGGAGTACTGGCAGTAGTTAGCTGAGGGCTAATCTTCCTCAAAAAAAAAAAAAAAAAGAAAGAAAGGATCACTGAATTGTGATTGTGCTTTTATCACAAATTATATATATTTGGAGGCAGTTTTATCACACTATCCCTTCCAAAATTTTACTGTCATGATTTTTTAAATCTTCTGATGTAAAAGAATTGATGTAAAAAAATAACAAATTATCTCTATTTCTCCTTTCACATTGCTTTGGCTTCCCTTGTTATCTTTTCCTTGCCTTGTCCATTTCTTTGACCTCATTATCTTCTCTCTGCCTTTCCTTTACTAATACAAAGCCCATTAGCAAAAAGCCCCTTCCTTCGCATGCTCAATTACATGGTCTTTTCTGACTTTTGCTCTAATTTACTGCCACCACCAAAATTTATTGCAGGTGTTTTCTAATCTTATCCTCCTTTAATCTCACAGAATAATTCGGTTTGGAAAACACTGATTTGGATTCTATTAGGGAAAGAGTATTGTGAATTGGAAAGAGTGGGCTCTGAGATCAAACTGACTTGTGTTGTAATCCCAACTCTTTTGTTAACTGATTACGTGACTCAGTCGATAGCATAAACGCACTGATCCTCAGACTCCTCATCTATAAAATGAGGACAGCAATGAACACATTATTCAACAGAACAGGAAGTAGACCCAGAACCTGAGAAAGCCATCTATCTTGAAGGAATCTCCCCTTTGACCATTGTGGTCACCAGAATTTCATTGAAGATTACTTGTCTTCTCATCTGCCTTTGGCCATCTTTCTCTTGCTGTCCCCAGCCTTCTCTGCTACCTCTGTCATCCCTTTGGCTCTTCCCCACATCTCCTGCTCTTGCCTCCTGTCTAGCTACCACTATCCCAGACTAAGCCTCTCTGGTTGAATCTAGAGCCAATGAAAGGCTAGGGCACTGGAGTCAAACACAGCAGGATCCAAACCTGGACTCTGCTGCTTACTAGCTCTCTGACTTTAGCAAGTTGCTTAACCTCTTTGAGTTGCAGTTTCCTCCACTATAAAATGAAATCAATAACACCAGCCTCTCAGGATGGTTGTGAGACTTCAACATGCTAACTGTGAAGTGCCTGGTGTAGTGCCTGGAATGGAGTACACAAAATAGCTGGGGTTATGTCAGATTATCTCTTCCAATGCCCACAAGGTATTTCACCCATTTGATCTAAATCCGTTACACCCTTGCTGACTTACTGAAATAAATAAAAGGAGCAAATGTTCTTCTTGACAATGATAATCGTGTGATAGTTTATTATGTTAAGAGTCACAGAAAACTCTTTGTGCGTACTTTTGTACAAACATGAGCAGGTTGTATTAAATCACTAAGCCTATATTTTCTAAAATGTGAGGACTAGCTACACCCAAATCGTTGGGTATGAGGTTGGCATTAAAATCCAGATTCCCAGGCCTCACTCCAGACTTGTTGATTCGGAATTTCTTGCATGGGCTGGGAAGCCAGGAATCTGGAATTAAAACACAGTTTTCCATGAACTTTTAATTTTCATTAAAGTTTATGAACTGCTGCTCAGTGAAGGTCACTCACTGAGTGAGGAATGAATTTAATTTGAAAGTTTCCCAATGTACAAGATCGTTCTCTGACCACATATAAAGTTTTTTTGTTAAAAAAAAAATTATGAGGGATAAAAATACGTGGGAGCCTGTAGCTAGCAAGTTTGTAGTCAACGTTGTTATAGTTGTTTATAAAAATCTTTGTTGAAATGCAATTATGTGGTACTTGGAGGGACTTATAGTTCAATGGTTGGATGCCTTTCATTCTTGTGCCCCCCGCCAACCAAATGGGCTAGTTTCCCTCATTCATGGCCCTCCACATCATGAGTCCTTATATCCACATACCTTCAGGAACCACAGAATCATTTATTCATGAACATGACTTATTTTCTGAGGCTAGCCCTTGACCACAAAATCTCTCTTGCCTGAATCTTCGACCATCAGACTGCTGTCCACATATAAATGGTTTTATGGTTTACATTTCTCCCCAAAATCTAGGAAAGTTCCTCCAGAGAGGGCAATCAGCAGCTGCTGTGCTTTCGTCTATGCCTTTTTACCACATCCCTGGAGCGGCAATTCTCCAGAAAATATTGCTGGCCAAGGGGTCATTGAAGCATTTTTGTGTTGACCACTGGAGAGCTGAGCCCTCCCTCCCACACAGAGCCAAGCAACTCAGCCAGCCCCTGTGAGAAGACAAGGGGGAAAGACAGCATGTCTGAATGAGAGCCACAAGCTTTTTCTAATGTCCTTTGGGGATTTGTGAAAAGTTTGGCCTTTTTATTCTCATTAACTGATACTTTAGTCAAAATGATCCACGTGACTGTGTTATAGATCAGATACTGTGTAAGTTGTTGTTCTGACCCTAAATTTTAGCAGACCCTGGCTAGCTGTTCACCCATTCCGTTTCATCTTCTCCCCTGGCAAAAAATCAACTACAATCCCCGGCTGTCCTTACAGAGAGGTGTGGCTGTGAGCCTAAGTTCCAGCTGGTGGAAAGTGAGCAGAAGGAATATGTGCCACTTCCAGGGCTGGCTCATAAAAACCTTCTCATGCCATATCTTCTGTGTTCTCTTCCTTTCCAATAGCTTCATACATAGCAGTGTTGAAAGTCATGTGTTGAAGATGATGAGGCCAAAGCATAGAAGAAACCTGGTCCTTGAATTATCACTTGGAGGATAACAGCCTGTTGGTAAGGAATACCTATTTTATATCTGTAAGAAATAAACTGTTGTGTTAAGGCACTGCAATTTTGGGTTTATCTGGTATTGTGGCTAGTTCTACCCAACATATAAACCTTCAGAGGCTGGAAACAAACCAATTACATTCATCGGACACTGAGTCCCCAAAAACACACTTCCAGCTCAACTGCAAAAAGAGGTTTTTTAAGGATTGTTACTGAGAAAGGAGCTCAGCTTTAAAGTAAGGATAATTCTTGGCAAGAGCTAACATCTTCACCTCATCCTCAGGTAGGGATGAGAGACAATCTTCCATTTTCCAGGTAAAAGAAAACTAAGGCCATTTGTGACAACATGGGTAGACCTTGAGGGTGTTATGCTAGGTGAAGTAAGTCAGACAGACAAAGACAAATACTGTATGATTTCACTCCTATGTAGAGATAAACAAACAAACACATGGTTCCAGAGAACACATTGGTGGTTACCAGTGGGGAAGGGGGTCGGGGGGAGGACCCAAGGGGTAAAGGAACACATATGTACAGTGACAGATGGGAGCTAGACTATTGGCGGTGAACACGATGCAGTCTGTACAGAAGCCAAAATATAACGAGGTACACCTGAAATTTGTATGATATTATAAACCAATGTCACCTCAATAAAATTTTAAAAAATGAAAACTCAGGCCAAAAGAGATGAAGTGACATTTCCAAAATAACCAAATTGACAGCCAAAATGATGAGTGAAGGAGTTGGCATTCAGACCTTGGTTTTCTGACCCTACATCTGACGCACTTTCCCCCAAACCAAGGCTGCCTTTTGCACTCTTGACGAAAGCTCTTACAGCCACTTCTCAGGGAAAGTAAGTCAGGTCAGCCTTGTCTGCCATCAGGCAGCTATAGTAGACAGTACTTCCATTTGGTTTCAGGGTCTCTTTGTAATCCGAACAGAGAATTCAGAAAGTTGGAAATTTTCTGCCTCCCCTCAAAAGTGGATGAGGCCCTGCTTCTGATTCGGATGCACATTTTCAAGTTTCCGGTGTTGTCTTCAAAATCGTCTGCTCTGGTTTGAGGCTCCGAATTGCGAACTCTGACTCTGAAATCATATTGAACTTGCTTCCAATTAATGTTCTGATTCTAAAGCTATTTCATTTCACTTACCCAAGATTCCTGAGTTGAAATTACCAGTTTTTGAATCACCTGTCTCATGTAAGGTATGAGAACAAAGGTAAGCAGCCAAGTTTGTTTTGCTGAGAACCAGTGGAATGAGCGTGGCTGCCTTTGTTCCCTGATTCTCGACTCAGAAGAACCTCTCAGTCTGTTACTAATTTTGCTCTTTCTATAAAACTTCTGCTGGCAGAGGATTAGATGTTAGTTTATTTTGTTCCACAGGCCTTTTTCTTTTATGTCCTCTGGACTTCTCTCTGGGAGCTGCATTGACTTCTCAGCTGACTCTGGGGCACTCCATCCCATTGGAACACCCAGTCCACTTCTCAGTGTAAGAGCAGCCGTGGCATGCCAACACTGTCATGATAATAATTTACAGCTGAGCTTGCTGCGTTCCCAGTCCTTTTAATGTGACTGTGTATACAAGTATAAATACTCCCAGAGACAAGGGAAATATGCTCAATTATTTTATTGCATTATTTTACAATGTACATCATGTCTCCCCAGGCATTGAAAATAGCCCAAGTAAAAACACAAATAAAGATAAATCCTGGGATCATCAAAACAAGGGCCAAACCCAAAATATGCCTTTGGTTTGTGTTTGAATGTCAGGTGGAAGATTGTTGTCTTTTTCATCTTAAGTCTGTTTCTTTTATGTTATATTTAAATTAATTATACATGGAAATATTTCTACAATGAGATATGGTGATGATTTCCTGAGAACAAAGCTCGGTGGAAAATCCTAGGTTTACTTGGGGAGACATTTGATGCCAAATTATGCCACTTTTTACTTAGTTATAACCCTGAAATGTAACAACAACACAACATTGCATATGGTAATTCTCACTGTCAATCTTGTTTTCTCTTGTTCAAAAAAAAGAAAGAAAGAAAATAAACAAAATCATTACACTAACAATATGAAGGTCAAATTAAAAAATTGTCATAAAACCCAGGAAATTGGGCTTGCCAATCACAGTTTCCTTTCTTATATATTATATTGTTTAGCACTTGTTAAGCATTCTTAGCTCACGATATGTTATTTACAATATAAGAAAGACATGAATAGTTTCCACTTCTAAGTGGAACACAAGTACTTACTTCATGTTATGTCAATAGATTTCTAAAAGTACTGGATCCTGCTTTAAAATGCTGACTTGAGCCATATATGAGGAGAACTTTCCATTTATAAGATAAAGAGACAATGTGGTGTACCCTGCAAAATTCAGCCTTATTAGAAAAGATGTTCAGAAAACCAGCCTGGACACTAAATCAATGGGAAACTGTCCAAGTATTTCATTAGTATATTTCCTTAATTACCATAAACAAAAAAGGACTAATAAGAATTGTTAGAAGCTTTAAATAGAGTACAGGTGTGTAGTAATTGTTTAATAAATGCATGGAAGGATGAATTAATGAATGATTGACTGAAAATAAATGGATTCTTGCTGCTGGGTAGATCCTAGTCTGAGCTAATGTCAAATGTGGTCATAGACAGAAGGAGGTATGAGGAAATCTCCTACAAAGACCTTGCTGAGGGGGGAGGAGCCCACTGTGATGAGCAGCATCAGTATAAAGGGCTCACAAATCGAAATAAATTTCTTCCCACAAAGGATATCCATTATTCTGCCCCAGATGACTCTTTAGAATGATATCCTAGGAAAAGAAGCCTGCATGGAGCAAATTGGAAGAAGAGGTAGAAGTCTGAAAAAGGATGAGGTTTGGTGAATGTTACTATCAGAAATATCCTTGAGACTATAATGAGATACCACTCCACATCCATTAGGATGGCTTTTATTTAAAAAAAAAAAAAAATGTTGGCAAGGATGTGGAGAAATTGGAACACTTCTGCGTGGCTATCAGGAATATAAAATGGTGTAGCCACTATGGAAAAAGGTAAGATGATTCCTCAAAAGATTAAACACAGAATTACCATATGATCCAGCAGTTCCACTTCTGGGTATATACTCCAAAGAAGTGAAAGGACTCGAACAGATATTTGTACACCCATGTTTATAGCAGCATTATTCACAATAGCCAAAAGGTAGATACAACTCACGGGTCCATGTTGATAAATGGATAAACAAAATGTAGTATGTACACGCTATGAAATATTACTCAGCCTTAAAAAGGAAGGACATTCTGATACATGCTACAACTCGGATGAATCTTGAAGACATTACTCTAAGTAAACTAAGCCAGTCACAAAAGGCAAATGCTGTATGATTTCACTTATATGAGGTACCTCAGGTAGTCAAATTCATACAGACAGACAGTAGAATGGTGGTTTCCAGGGGCTGGAGTGTACACTACAAGCAGACTTTTGGGGCCCCCACTTCATTCCTCCGTTCTATAAACTGTTTTGGTTTCGTTTCATTTTATTCATTTTTTCTTTTTCAGTTTCATTGAGACACAATTGACGTATAACATTGTGTAAAATGATTACAATGATCAATTTTGTGTTATGTATATTTTATGATAACAAAGAGAAAGAGATATCCATGAGGGTACAAGTATAATGATGCAAACAAATACTATTCCAGAAGAAATGCAAAGACTAGGATTTGATCACATTTGTAAGTGTCCGTCCCCATTGAATCTTTCTGAGTTTTCTTCTTGGGTTAACACTTTTTCTCTTTGACTACACTTACTAACAGAAAATCTCTAAAACTCTAACGCCTTGTGTGCTGATCTTTTAAGAGGACAGAAAATAAGAGACTGTCTTCAACTCTGCAGCAAGAAAGAAAGAGGTAGAAAACGATGAAGGAATTGATAGTTGTTATTATGACCAAGAAGGAAAGGAAAACTAAGACCAGAGTCCTATGAAAAGAGAGAAAAAGCACTGGATTACGTTACGTTTTAAATGGCCTTTCAATAACAGTTCAGGGACAGCGTACAAGTGACCAAAACTTAATTAAGGAAAATAGAAGCAGAAGGAATGAAAAGGGCACTGAGGGAGCACAACCTAAAACTAAGTTATCGCAGTCCTGCCAGCCTTTGTGTTATCTTGATTATGGCCCTCTACACTGAATTATTCTTAGATGCATTTGTGCAGATCTCCCCTCTAGGCTTGAAATTCTTTTAGTTGTCATGTAGTAGTCACTCAACAAACACATACTGAAGACATGCAAGGTGAATAAATGAATACATGAATGTGCTAGCATCAGTTGGGATTCAACACATTCCACAAAGTCTTTTAAGCGCCTGTGACGTGCAGTGGATATCCTTCTCCAGGAATGGCAGAGTATCAGGAAAGTAAAATAAATAAATAATCGACCGTGGCCAATTGTGATAAACAGGTAATCAAGTTGAGAAAAGTAAAAAAAAAAAAAACAAAACAAAACAGGGAGCACAAGAAGGCTTTTGGGGGGAGGTTAGATTTCAACGGTCATTTGAAAAATGGGAAGTCTGGTGGGTAGCTAAGAAACAATTAGAATTCCAAAATGAAGGAAAAACCAGTGTACTTAAGAATAAAGAAACAGGAAAAATACAAGTTGTAGTTAGAAAACAGCAAATATAGTTCTTAGTCCCAGAGAATCAAGGATGTATTTGTGAAATTCTTTTGGGAGTTTGGGTAAAATCGTAAAAGACAAATTACAAGGCTGAAGAACTGCATATTATTCATCAAATGGGAGTTGATCGAAGGCTTTTGAGTAGAAAATAGGCTTGGTTAGCTTTAAGTTTGGAGAGGATAAGCCTGGAAGCAATGTGTATTATGAATTTGCAAGACAGAGTTAGTGGGGTGACAAAGAACAATAAGGAGGATGTTTCCAAAGTCCGGGAAAAACATCATGAAGGACTCAAGTAGGGTGGTGGCGGTCGAGATGGGGTTGTATATAAGAGACTCCTGCCGTTGTGTCTTCTGATTGGTGTTGGAACTTTAGAAAACAAAAATATATCGAGCACGACCATCTGGTAAGATGGGAAATACAGTATACAACAGGAAGAGTTTGGAATAATTTTTCTTTTATTATTTAACGGTTCCATCCTCAAGAAATCATCTTAGTGTAGCCCTTTATGGTCTTTTGCTGATTCTCTCTTTCATCTCAGATTGTTTCTGCGCTGACATTCTCCAAGCACTCATCAGTTTATCAGCGCTGTCTTTCTAGGAGAACATAACCCGTCTGCACTGATCAGAAACAGCTGCGGTTACTTGTTTTAGTCCTGAGGACATGAACGTCATCATGAGCTGGGACAGTGCCTGGGGTGCTAAGAGGATTGGCACAGGATTGAAGAAAAATGGGAACGGTTCACCTAGAAAAGGAGAGAGGCTTGGAGAAAAAAACCTCTAAGTGGGCCAGAAGAATCCTGGATTTGGCTCCTTTATCTTTGCTAAACCTCATTTTTCTCGCCCGTAAACACTTAACTGTTCTTACCTCAGAGGGCATGTCAAGCAAGATTTTTTTTAAGTGCTCCATAAAATTAAAAATGAAAAAGGCTTGTAAGTGGCTATTTTCATCGTTCTGAGAGAAGTCATGAGGGTTTCTGAAAGATCTGTATGTGGAAGAGTCATGAGACGTTTTCATAGCCTCTTAGAAGGCACAGGTAAGACAGAAAGCTTTGGGCCCAACACTGGAACAATGTTAGTATGACAAGACTGCTCTGAAAATGGTGTGGTTTGTTTCAGGCAACGGTCCATGGTCTGATGTGGATATAATAAGCATGGCAGTCTCTTGGCTGTGGGACTGAAGCATCAGATGGAGAACTGGACTGTGTGTTCCCTAGACTCCACCTTCTATAATTCTAAGAAACGTTTCTCTCTCGTTATGACTGAGCAATGCTAGATGGGAAGCCACACAGGTTTCAAACAAACAAAAGAGAAATGTCAAACAGCTAATTTCTTAACCGTGAAACAAAACAAAACAAAACAAAAATTTCTCTGTGAGCAGCTAAAACAAGAAGGAAGAAGTGTAGTTTGTTAGCTGTTCTTCAATCTGCAAAACTTGAATGCCAGTCCCTTCCTGAGGAATGAGAGAGCAGTGAAGAAAACGAGGTCATTTCTCCCACCTTCTTCTGGGATAATTTCCCTGTGATTTGTACGCCATATCCCAGTGTTAAAAGCATAGTGATTCACAGTAGATAGGGCCTGGCTTTAGAACTGCAATGCTGCTCGGTGGATGGAAGAGGCTCTAAGGAAGTTCCTCAAATTCGTTAAGGCCAAGTGGCTCAACTGTAAAAATCAGGCGATAATGCATAACCTGCAGGCCCATGAAAAGCGTGGCAAAGTAGGGGAAATGTCCAGATTTAAGTCTTAATAGCATTTCTGTACAGCTTGCCACATCTAACAAACAATAGGCCCAGCCTTCCATAAGCACGCTGGAGTAGAGGCTGAGGAACTTTCTGTGGAAGAACCCAAGCTCAGTTCACCACCAGGTTCAGATACACAAGGACACATCTGGTGAGCTGGGGAGGCTTGCACCATCGAAATCTCTTTGCAGAGAAGCCAACACTATTTCTGGGGAATAAAAGATTCATGCTAAATGAGGCTGGAGCCAAGAATCCAAACAGCCAAACGATAGTAATAACAAAAATGTAAATAAATAAAGTCAATGAATACATCCATCACCTCATGTAATTACCGTTGATTTTGTGTGTGGTGAGAACATTTAAGATCTACTGTCTTAGCTACTTTTAAGTATATAATACATGCTGTACATCCCACCCCCAGAACTTATTCACCTTATAACTGAAAGCTTGTACCCTTTGACCACAACCTCCTCATTTTCCACACCCCTCTGCTCCTGGCAACCACTCAATTTACACAATGTTATACAGCCATTATATCTCAACAAAACTGAAAATATATATAAATAAATAAATGAAATGAAACAAAGCCAAAACCTCAGTTTATAGGATGGAGGGGTGAAATGGGGGCCCCCCAAATCTACTTGTAGCAGCAATTATGAGCCTCCTGGGGGAAAAGTCATCTTCAGCAGCAATGAAGCAAAAGACTATGAACTGACCCACTAACAAAGCCTTAGTCTTCTGAACGATACCTGATGTTCAGAGTGCCTCCTGACTCACAGGAGGAGTGGTGGGAGGGATTAAAGACAGAAATAATTTATTTAAAAACCTTATTCTGTATCTGGCAAAGCAACAATGCTTTGTGATATTATTAATACTGTGCAATCAGCAAAGGACAAATATTTTATTCCATTTTGCTGAAGACAATTATACAGCTCTATCATCACAAGGGCTCCGAGAATCAGCTTAGGGGCTCCTAGTAGAAGGGTGCATGAGAGCCCCTTCAACGGGGCAGGGAGTTCCCTAAGAGGTGCCTAGTGGATGGACGCTCAACAGAGAGCCTGGCGCCAAGAGGCTGGTGCCCAGCAGGAGCCCTCAGAGCGGGTAAATGAGTGGAGTACCGGGAAGGGAACTTCAATCATCCCAGAAGAGGGCAATGTGCCGTAAGATGAAGTCTCTGTTTAATGAAAACGTTCTCTCAAACTCTTCATGCGTAGAAGTTAGTATTTAGAAACCCAAGAAAGAAAAAGTCACATACAGAGATGAAAAACCACAAAATGTTCACCCATCATTTCATAAAGAATTCTGAGATTTTACTAATATACACAGAAGTGGACTGACAGAACTAGATGTCCTTTCATAATTCATGTTCCGAAGGAAGTTGGCCGGGTCATGCAGAACTGACAGAACCAGAATAACTAACACACTAAGAATCCCCAGGGTTTCTAGTTCTTACGTTTTGTGTGACCTTCAAGTTTAACTTCAAGTTTCAGATTTATATGAACTTTAAAAGAGATTCATGAGTTTCATTTTTAAGCCACTGTGATTTTCATGGGTTTCTTAAAAAGATATGAACAACAAATCACCCAGAGCTTATTTTACTCACACCCCGCTCTTTTGGTACCTCTGGAACCTGAAGAAGAAGAGAAGTTTGGGGAATCGTGTTTTAATGTATTTATATTTTTGTCTGCAGACGTGAAATGGGCTGGGAGAAAGAAGTCAAGTTCACGATTATGTGACCACGGTTTTAAAGGACGCTAGCTTTTATTTCAGTCACACAGGAGATTTATGAGTTGATAAGACTTCATTGATCAAAAGCATACTTTAATTTAGTATTTAGTGCAAGAATCTGCAAATGAGCTCCAGATGTGTTTATGTGAGCCAAACACCATGGTAACCAGACTGTGAAATAAACCTGCTTAGGCGATGTCTGGGTAAGGCCAAAACAACCAATTGATTCAAAAACTTCAATTACCAGACAAGACATTGAAAAAAAACAAGCTACCGATTCATTGCTATATTTACCTAGCCAATTTAGTCAAAAAGGTCATTTTTTTTCAGACACAGCCTTTGAATGATGAACTTTCTAATAAGATAAATAGTAGTATAATAAAATACTAAATTTCTTAGATAGCCAGAGAATTGCCTACAATGAGAACACAGTTTTGAAACAGAAAATGTAAAATGCATAGCAATTTCTTGGAATAGCACCAACAATGTCAGCAATGTCTAGAAAAGCAAAGTAAATGAAAAGACATATGAAAATTATTTAGGTAAAATCTAGAAACTATTTTGTAGCAGTCCTTGATTAAAATAGCATTCTATAGCTTGGGGCCAATAGGGGAATGAATTGTTCTAACACCAGGTATTTCGCCCAGTCCTAGTTTTGGAGACTTAACGGATAGAAAGATCTTCACCGTGGCAAAAGGAAACTCCATTTAACTGGCTCTCCATTCGTTTACAAGGAGACTCTTTACTGCTTGGGTAACTTGTGGTCCACCGTGTGCTTGATACTGGTACCCAGAAGATTCCTATAGCACGTCTCCCAGTAGTCTTTGTTCCCAGAGCAAAGAGCAGTGTTTGTTTCTGTTTCAGCTAGTTTTAAAAAGATGAAATATGAGGCCAAGAAAAGAAAATTTGTCATTTCTCTGAAAACTAAGTTGAATTCTTAGTAAAAACTCAATAAAAATGAGTGACAAAGCTATGTTATCACATTAAGTGTGAGGAAGAAAATTATAAGGTTTCCTCTTTTAAATTGTTCTGAAAGTATCTTTAAATTTTCATTAATCTTTAAATAAGCAAATGTGGAAAATGTATATAATGGGTTATGAGTATGGTTTACACAATAAATGTAACATTCTAACTGATGATGCCAAATTCCGATCATTGCAATAAAAGAAGTTTGAATAGTGCCAAATAAGAACTCAAAGTGTATGGATTGGCCCAAACTCTCTCTCTATGTATATTTCACATTAAAATAAAATGTGTAAGATATGTGTGTACACTGTATGATAAGATATGTGTGTATATACACATACATATTAATGTATGAGTCAGACTGTATGATACTCACTTTAATTGGAACTTCTTAACTGGTCAAATACTGATGGCAATCATTTATAACAAGAGGAATTCCACAGGATAATCATGCACTCCTTTAAACTATCAGCCTAAAATTGATAGAAATTCAAGAAACCCTTGAGACATAAGACAATTTGTGTGACTCAAGTGATTCTTTTTCCCAATTAAAGGAAAAAATGGAAGTTGCATAGGAAAGTACAGTTGAACCCAGCTTTGTTCCAACACGTTGTGGAGTAGAACTGTGTACAAAAGTACAAGCACAACAAGTAACAAAATACAAAACTCTGAGGAAATTGACAGATGAAAAAGAAAATGTGAATGTAATGAAACCAAAGAAATTGAAGTACAGTGTAACTGAGTGGACAGGCGAGAGCTCAGAGTCAAAGAGTTTGAGTATCAAATCACCTGTATATAATGTTTGTCTTCAAATACTGTGTGTGTGTGCCTATGTACATATGTAATAAAGATGACATAGAATTCTAATTTATTATAAATGTATACTATGTAATTTATTTTATACATATATATACACACATATATTGAATGTGTGTCTGTGTGTAAAATTTCTTCTACAGTCCTTAAGGCCTCTGAGCCCACAAACATATTTTTTGTAAGATGATACAGTCCTTAAAGAGCACTGCATGCTCATTCACAGAAGCTTCTGCCTTTGGAATAGGATACCCAGAGAATTTAGAAGTCACCCAAGTCAGAGTCTCATAAGGACTTTATCCCTCTGAAACTAATGAAAGAAAACAGTGAAAGAGACATGAGCACTAAAACACAATCTTGGCTCCAAGAGGAAAAAATCTCAAATTTTGCTTATTTTATTTGAATTACTGTGTCTACCAAAAATTGATGCAATTCTGGACATAATTTTTAAATCCATGTTGGATAATTTATTTGAAAAGTTATTAAAATAAATTAGCACAATGGGTACACTATAATCTTTCATTTACTTTTTTTGGAAAGTACATCTGTGTATAAGTTTGTGTATATGCATATATAAAGGTAGGTATAGAGATATACATGCTGAACATTAGCTATTTCAAGGGGCAGAGATTGGTCAAGTATATGATGAAATGAGGATGGAAATTATTAGTTTTTTATTAATATACTTCTGTATTATTTAACATATTAAAGTAAACATATATTACTAGTCTAACTTTAAAAGCTAATGTAATGAAATGAATAGAACACAACCCAGATAGTTCTCTACAGTGATTGACTTGGGCAAAATCTAATTCTGCATTTTGCGGTGGCAGGAAAAAAAGAACTTTTATTCATATCTAAATAATTCTTAGAGTGTTTGATTGCAGTAATGATACCCAAGACATTTCATATAAAATCTCCTACTGAGAACAACTTGAAAATCTGGACAAAAATATTAAAAAATTATTTGAATGCAATGGAGAACTAACATTTCAGTGAAGAATTATGGTGTCAAGATCCAAGAAAAGAAAAAAATTTTGAAAGTTGAACTCAGTATTTAAGATTGCTTTTCTTCTGGAAGTATCTTCCAATTTCAGAAAAGGTGACTAAAAAGCAAAGCTGTTGAGCTGAGTGACCAACCCCTCACAGGTCTCAGGAGGTACAAATTAAAATTGGGGCTTGGCAATGGGGGAGGAAGGTTTCTGGAAAACCCTCTCAGCTTTCGCTTAGGATTCTGAAGGCCACACACTCTCCATGGGCAAGGGTAAACCAGAAATAAACCAATCTTGGCAAGGTCTAAACCTATCTTGGGATTATCTCAATTCTTGATTGAATGAATGTGACCTGGGACGGCTAGTACCCCTAGCCACCTTCCAGATGCAAATGTAAGTCTTCTCAGACGGAAGACACCACCAACTAGACCTCAATTTCTCTCTTGAATTTTTCATAAACAATGTCTAGCACTCAACCAAAACTAACCAGTATATGAGAAGACAAGACAGTGCGATTGAAAATCAAGAAAAATAGAGAAACTGTAGAAACAGACCTACATGGGATGCTAATCAAACAAAGATACCAGACACAAGTTTTAAAATAGTTGTGCTTAATATATTCAAGTGTATCAAAGGAAAGACTTGAAGAGAGAAAGAGAAATGAAACTATTTGACAAAAATAATTCTCTGTAAAATAAGTGACCTTCTTCTATATTATATAATCTTGTATGACTTTCAGAATCCTTTGACGTAGTCATGTCACTAACTAAAAAATCAATTAACCCAAACTTAACAACCTTTACAATACTATTATCACAAGATCTGTTTTCTCAGACATTTTTAAATTTGGAGAACCCAGAATTTCTTTAACAGTAAGTTATACCTTAATTTCATACCTTCCAAATATTGTGGTTCTTTATGATCACTTTATATTTTGAAAAAAAGTTTTACTCTCCTTGATTAGTGACTCATTTCACCCAATTGTCAATATCTCTCTTCTCATTCCCACACATTTTCCATTTAGTCCCCTTTCAATTGAAAAAGGCTTCTAACACTTTCTTAATTATAAGTATTATGAATGTAAATGAGTAGTTACAGAAGAGCTATATAATAAAAGTACTATAGAGAATATAATGTTAAACTATAAAAACTGAGAATTTAATCACAGAATAAGCAAGTGTTGAAAAGGCATAAAATTACACGAAAATAAATTAAAAATTAAAATCAAGCTTATTGTTTCTTCTATTTAGAGAATAGCAGCTGCTTCTGTGTTATCTTTATTTGAAAAAATTTAATTCTATGTTGATATCTCAGCTTTATATATGTATGCATACATACACAATCATCATATTTATAAACTATGGAACACATGAAAAAAACAACATGATGAATTGATGTAGTTTATTTTTTTTCTTCTAAAATACCCCTCTTTGGACTGAAATCAAAGATAGAGAACTTCATCCAAGAAAAACAAATTCTAAAATTATGAAGTTATGACATATTTGGAAGTACAGATTTTTAAAGAGGGTTTCTTCTTTTCAAACAACTTAAATGGATAAATTTTAGAGGCAATCATATTTGAAAGAATACCAAAATGGAAACAAATATTATCAAAGTAATCTTTGATACTAAATCATAGGTTAAAAGGTTGACCAGGAGATTTTTTTTTTTTTGGCTTGATGCTGTAGTTTATAGCATATCAGTACTCCCAGAGAAAACAATTTAAAAGTCCCATACAATACAAAACATCTGTTTGTAGGCATCAGAGTGCCACTGTGCCAGAAAGGATTGAAAGACCCAGACTGTAGAGAGAAGGAAAGATCATTGAAGTTAACTCAAATTTCCTACCTTCTGATATATGCTAGGACATTTGCTGAGTCCTCATATGGGAGATGGGCTGGATAGGAAGGCAAAGGTATTTAATAAAAGGTGGAGAATACTTTAGGCAATCTCATAAGCTTAAGAAAGACAAAATTTGGAGGTCAATTTTACTAAGGCAGCCAGGTATTGAGGAAACAAAATCCAGGAGAGAAGTGAGGTGCAGAGAATTAAGCCTAACACTTGGAGCTCATTTTCTTCTTGAGTCATTTGCTGATTAATCTGAGAAAGGCAAAAGGCTAAGAAGTGTAAGATGAAAATGGTTGAAAGGTGTAAGAGAATTTTAGTCATCCCTTTGTGCTAGAAAGCAAAAGTTGGAGTTCATAACCTACAAAGTTGGACAGGCCTTAGGAAGCTCTAGGCTTGAGTCAAAACCACTGAAGGTGGGTGAGTGGAAGAAAATCAGAAGTAGAATGAGCTTTACAAAGATTACAAACCAGCCTGTTAGCACAGTCCGAAACTAGATTGAGTCGATCCAACCTTTGCTGTACACCAGAGGAGAGGATGAATCTTCTCTGGAGGAAGATAACATTATTCAAAGCCTCTATCATTTTTCATCACAATCTCTAACATTTAATCAAGATTACCAAGCATGGCAAGAAATAAGAATAAGAGAAAATACAGACAATTAAAACAAACCCAAAGAAGACCTAGATACTGATATATATTTCAAAATAAGTAATTCATATGTTTCAGAAAATAGAAAATAACGTGGAGAACCTCAAAAGAGAACTTTAATACATGAAAAAGAATTGAATGGATGTTAAAGAAATAAAAAAAATACTAGAATAGCAATTAGGAACTCAATACATAGTTATAAAAGCAAACTGGTAACAGTTAAAGAAAAGTTTAGTGAGCCCAAGACAGTCAGCCAAAAATATCTAAACTAAAGCATGGAAACAAAATGTACAGAAAGTATAGGATTAATTTTGTTAAAATTGCTGTAATAATAGAATATACAACTTATTCTGTTTGTTGCCTGCAATCACTCTGCTAGCAACTCTACCAACCAGCTCTTCTGTCTGCTGTGCCAAAGCCAACAAGCCATCACCTAAATCACCTTGCTTATTTGTGTCATTATTTAGCCCGTGCTTGTCATTGACAGTAACGAAATACATCACCAGCTTAGAAGAGCAAGTTAAAGAAATTAAAGAGATTATTGACTAGCCAGAGACAAAATGAAAATTGGTTGGCGCAGACAGAGACTTAAGCTATGGGTTCCTAAGGTTAAATGTTTCCTAAATAAGCTTGGCTGCAGCGCAAAGTTAATCAGCATCATTTTACGCTCTGCAATCAATAGCTCCTCCTAGTTCGACTGAGTATTTAAAAAAGAAAAAAAGGCTCTGAAATTTGTCCAGGTGAAATAAAACAAGCTTCAAAATACTGAGTGGAATCTTTTCTATTGAAGTAGAATATCATCACATTAGAAAAGGCTTCTGCTTTACCTCTGACATTCTCCGTGTTGATATTTAAAATGAGTGTTAAATAAAATGTCAGTGGCATGGCAAACTTCTTCCTCAGACTACTTCTTCCATGGTGCTCACCTTCACATCAGATATCCGGAGTCTTCCTTCTTCTTCCATATCTCTACACTTTTTTGAAATGATCTGAAATTAGACATTTATACTTCAGAAAAAACATATTTATGATGCCCTATAATATATCTTATTTTTTCTCTCAGTGAAAAAAACTACCAGTGGCTCTTTGTGTCAACAGAAATAAAAGGTCACCTTGGAGTAAATCATAAATAGTACCATTTGATAAAGGGAATGTACACAGAACAGGCCCTGGCCTGGAAAAGAGCAATGTTAGTTTGGATTAAGGAGCAAAAGTATTCATTGTGGAATGAAGGCCTCAGGGGATGTGAAGGAAAATTTTGTCACAGGAAGTCAGGAGTGTTTCCAGGAGAGAAGAGAGTTATACACAGCAAATCTCTTCTACCTAAGATTTAGAGTTAAGGAGCTAGGGGAAGACTGCCACAGCTCAACAAATGTCCAATAAAGGAATGAAGACTTCAAAATAAAGCCACTATGTAAAGTATGTGTATTGAGAAACATGACCTTCTCTCTGATCATTGCTGCAACCAGAACATTCCACCTCTACTAGGAGAAGCTGCTCACGGCAGTGACAGAGAGAAGAGTCAACTCCAGACACGGCAGACAGACGCTACTTACCTTCAGGGGCCAACTCCACCACGGTGAACAGTACTGACTCACCAGGCCTCTGCTTCAAGATCCGGAAAGCACAGCCGCCCCTTCTACTTGCTGCATAGCTTCACTCTGCCAGCAGAGGCCCTGCCACCTGCCAGGGATGACTCAGGCTTTCCTGCCACCTACCTAGCTGTTTCTTCCCAAGGCAGCAGTAAGCCCAGTGAGTTTGCAGAACATCAAGGAGGCCAAGTATGAGGGGAGAAGATGAAAAGAAGAGAAAAAAATAAGAGCCAGATCTTACACGATTTTATGGTTACTACATCGGCTTTAGTTTTTATTTTGAGTGAGATGGAAAGCCATGGGCAGTTTTGTGCATAGAAATGACATCTTCTGACTTATATTTTAATGGGACTATTCTAGCTGCTGTGCTGATGATAAATGACAAGGAAGAATAGAGGAAGGAAAAATATCAGTTTAGAAGGTAATACAGTAAGAGAGGTAAAATATGATGATAGTTTGGAGTAAAGAAGATGCCAAAACCAATATGTATATTAAGGACTATAGCTTTCTTAGTGTATAATGATATCTGCTCTCTATTATCACTCTCAATCATTTCTAGATTTCTGTTGATGCATTTTTCTTCCTGATGAACTTAGGACTCAGTCAGGCAATTTCAAACAAAAAAAATTATATTCTTTAATTAGCATTACCTTGAGTTTGATTAATTTTGGGAGAACATACATCTTTACATTCATGAGGCATCTTATTCAAGAGATATTATATCAATCTGTATCAATAAAATTTTGTAATTTAAAACAAATTTTATGCATTTTGAGTATATTTATACATGAAATATATTGATTATTGTATGTTGATTATATATCCAACTCACGTGACTTTTTAAATTGGTTTTAATATTTTTAGGATTGATTCTCTAGACACATATGGATCAGCTGAAAATGACAGTTTCAACAGATTTTTTTACAACATCCAGATGACCTTCAATTCAATGATAGATGAAGAATTTAAAGAAATTATGATAAATATGCTTAAGGACTTAAAAATGTTCTTAATGAATGAACTGATGGAGAATATCAACAGAAAATTAGAAACTGTTAAAAAGAACCAAATAAAATATAGAAGCAAAAAGTGTAACACTAAAATAAAAAACTTGCTGGATGAGCATAGTACATTGGAAATAACAGAAGAATAGGTCAGTGTACCTAAAGATAGAGCAATAAAATTGTCCAATCTCAAGAAAAAAGAAAAACTAATAAAATAAAAAATAACATAAACAAAGCTTCAGTGGTCTATGAGTTAGTAGAAAGCAATGCAATACATGTGCAAGTGAAGTCCCAGAAGAAGAAAAGAGAAAATGTGGAGAAAAAAATAAATATTGGAATAAATAATTGCCAAAATATGTTCAAAATTTGCCCTAAAGATATAAACAAAATATCCAAGAATCTCAGACATCTCAAGTTAGAATAAATACAAAGAAAATCACAACTAGGTACATCAAAGTCGAACTGATAAAAATCAAAGAGAGAAAAATCTTGAAAGTAGCCACAGGAAAAATGACACCTCCCATACATAGAAAATATGAAGGACAGCTGATTTCTTACCAGAAACAATGGAAGCCAGAATACCGTGAAACAACATCTTTAAAGTGCTTGAATAAAAAATAACTGTCTCAAGAGAATGAGAAGACAAGCCAGAGACTGGGTCAAGTATTTGCAAAAGACACGTCTGATAAAGGAATGTTATCCAAAAATACACAAAGAACTCTGAAAACTCAACAATTAGAAAATAACAACCTGAATCAAAAATGGTCAGAATACCTGGAGACAGATACACACTGTCTGAAGATGATATACAGAGAGAAAATAAGCATATGAAAAGATATTCAACATCATATGTCATTAGGGAATTCAAATTAAAGCAACAGTAAGATAGCACTCTACATCTATTAGAATAGCTAAAATCCAAAACCCTGGCAACACAAAAAGCTGGCAAAGATGCGGAGCAACAGAAACTCTTATTCACTACTGTTGGCAATGCAAAATTGTATGACACTTTGCAAGACAGTTTGGCATTTTCTTACAAAACTAAACATTACTCTTATGATATAATCCAGCAATCATGCTCTTTGGATTTATCCAAGTGAGTTAAAAACTTATGTCCATAAAAAACCCTGCAGATGGATATTAATAGAAACTTTATTCATAACTGCCAAGACTTGAGAGCAACCAAGATGTCCTTCAGTAGGTGAATGGATAAATAAACTGTGGTACATTATAGTTCATTCAGTTTATCCACTGAATATTATTTGGCACTAAAAAGAAGTGAGCTATCAAGTAATGAGAAGACATGGAGGAAAATTATATTCACTTTCCTAAGTGAAAAGAGCCAAACTGAAAAGGTTGCACGCTACAATTTTAAGGACGTGACATTCTATAAAAGGCAAAACTACGGAGAAAGAAAGAGGATCAGCGGTTGCCAGGTACTGGGGAGAGGAGGAAATGAATAGGCAGAGTGCAGAGGACTTTTCGGGAGGTGAAACTATTCTGTATGCTACAACAATGGTGGATACATGTCATTACACATTTGTCAAAACCCATAGAATATACAACACTAAGAGTGAACTAAAATGTAAACTGTGGACTCTGGGTGATGTGTCAATGAAGCTTCATCGATTCTAACAAATGTACCACTCTGGTGCAGGGTCTTGGTTGTGCGGGAGGCTGTATCTATGTGAGGGCAGGGGATATATTAGAAATCTCTGTACCTTCCACTCAATTTTGCTGCGAATCTAAAACTGCTCTAAAAAATAAAATGTCAACCCATAAGTCTTTAGCCAGTGAAAATATTAATTAAAAAATGAAAGCAAAATAAAGATATCTTGAGTAAATGAAACTTGAGAATTCATCATCAATAGAATCATCCTTCAAAAATCCTGTAAGAAATTCTTCAGGTTAAAGAAAAATTATATGAGACGGAAACTGGTGTCTATAGGAAGAAATCAAGAGCTCTGGAACTGGTAAACATATTTTTTTTTTGTCAGCGCCATCCGGTCGATTCTGACTCTTAGCGTCCCTGTGCATAGCAGAGCCGAACCCTGTCAGGTCTTTTTGGGCCATCCTCTTACCTCCCAGCGCTGTATCAGACAATGCTCTGCTGCTATTCATAGGGTTTTCATGGACATTTTTTTTCAGAAGTGGATAACTAGGTCCCTCTTCCTAATCTGTCATAGTCTGTCTTGGTCTGGAAGCTTCACTGAAACCTGTCCACCATGGGTGACCCTGCTGGTATTTGAAATACTGATGGCACAGCTTTCAGCATCACAGCAACAATATGAAAAATGACAGACAGGTGGTGTGTTTCCCTGAGTGGGAAACAAACCTGAGCCGTGGCGGTGAGGGAGCTGAATCTTAACCACTAGACCACCAGTAAATGAATAGCTAGAGATAAAAGGCTTATTTTTTCCTTCCATCAATATTTTTAAACAGCATGTGACAATAACACAAAGGAAGAGAAGAGAAATGGGACAACACTGTTTCAAGCCTCTTAGATTTTAAATGAAGAGGTACAACACTAACTTTAAGCCAACTGTGGTAAGTTAAGGATGCATGTTGTAATTCCTAGAGAGAAATCACTGTAAAAAGAAAGCAAAATGAACAGAAGATCAAAAAGCAAGTGAGGCAAACACAAAATGACAGCAAATGGTGCACCAATGCCCAACCATATCAATAATTATGTTAAATATAAATTGTCTAAACAGTCAAATTAAAAAGCAAAGATTGTCAGAATGGATAAAATAAATATGACCCAATTATATACCGTCTACAAGAGACACACTTTGTATATAAAAAACACATATATAGATTGAAAGTAACAATAAATAAATAAAAGAAAAAATGAAAGAAAATAAAGAAAAAAAATAGATTGGAAATAAAAAGATAGAAAAGATATATGATGAAAGGAGTAGACACAAGAAGACAGGAGTAGCAATTTTAACATCAGATAAAGTCGACTTAAAGACAAAGAGTAATATCAAAGATACAGAAGAACATTTCATGATAATAAAAGAATTAATTCATGAGGAAAACACAATAATCACGGCTGTGTAGGTGTTTAACAGAATTTCATAACGTATTAAGCAAAAGATTGACAAATTGAAGAAAAAATAGAAAAATCACAATTACAGTTGGAGATGTTAGCAGTCTGCTCTCAGTACTAATAAAACAACTAGACAAAACCATCAGAAAATACAGGAGATCCAACCAAAGCTATCCACCACCTGACCTAATCAATATTTGTAAAATAAGAGCCCCTCGTAACTGAATATTCATTTTTTTCAAGTATGTATGTGAAATATATGCTTGACCATAGATTCTAAAAATTCCAAATGTTGAAAGCTTTCAAAGTAGGTTCTTTGACAATAACACAATTAATTTAGAATCAAGTGTAGACACCTAGAAAGGCTCTAATATGTGGAAGTTAAAAGCGTACCCAGAAGTTAAAGAAATTTTAAAAATTAAGAAATATTTCTAATTGAATGATAAACATAACATACCACAGTTCATAAATAAATAAGAGAACAAGGAATGTTCTTTCTTACAGTAGATCGTAAACTCATAGATATGGAGGGCATGATGGAGTTAGAATTACCATATAAGGCTAAAGGAGACTAAAGAGACATGGATGACAGACAAATGAGAGGCATACTTGCGAGTTATGCTCTGGATCTGAAAAAAAAGTACAGAGGACATTATTGGACAATTGACAAAATGTCTTATATATTAGATAATAATATTGTATCACTGTTAAATTTTCAATTTAGATAAAAATGTAAAGCTTCGTGATTGAAATTCATCAAATGCTTTTTCAGCTGTGGAGGCAGTCACAATTTTTTTCTTAGTTGATTTAATAGAGTAATAAATTTTTATGTTATGGTTTCTATGCTGTTGAAACATCTTTGCATTCCTGACATAAAAATGTATTATTCAATTAACACATTGATGGTTTAAACTTATTAATATTTTATTGAAGACATTTACATCAACCTTTTAAGTAAGATTGACCCCTGATTAGTTTATATGCACAATTCCAGTCCATTTAGTACATCAGAGTTATGCCAGAGTGCCAGGAGGATTTAGAAAACGTTCCGTACTTTCCCTGCTCCAGAAGAGTTCATCAACATGAAAATCATATATTCCTTAAAAATTTAGAAGACTTTTCAGTAAAATCATCTGGGCCTGGTGCCTTTTAGGAATAATTTCTGCATTTACAGTTTATAGGTGTTCTGCTTAGGGTCGAAGTAATTTTATTTAATAGTTTCCTAATACTTTATCCATTAGATCCAGATTTTCCATTTTTTACGCAAAAATATACATATCTTCTTTTAAATTTTGTCTTTTGTATATGTAATTGTGCCTCATTTCTGTTTCTTAAAATTGTTTTTTTATCACATTTGTTAATGTTTTATATATTTTATTCTTTTCAAATAGCTTTCAGTTCTACTAATCAAGTTTTTATTTATTTGAATTTCACTAGTTTCTTATTTTTGTTTAGCAATTGTTTCCTCATGCTTTAAGTTGACTTCCCCTAATTTCTTGAGTTGAACACTTCAAACATTTTTTCCAAGCTTTCTAACTTTCTAACATGATAATTTTATGCTTTCTAATGAAAGAATTTACTTGAATAATACTTTGGACACAGTTTTTATTATAGAGCAATTTTTCTAACCCAACAGTTATTTAGAAGACTGGTTTTTAATTTTCATGTGGGTAGATTTTTTTTGCTAATTAATAGAATTAACTTTTTAAAAAATTTCATCTTCTTGGAATTTGTTGAGAGCCCCTTTGTGTTCTAACATATGGTCATTTTTTATATATATTTCACCATAATTATGTAGACCTGATTATGTTTGACTTTGCTTATTTGCTTGCAATATTTTTCTTGTAACAGAAATACTCCTCTTGAATTCACCTTTTGATTTTGTTTTCTTTCCTTACATCATATTCTTTAGTAAATATTCTAGATTATATCTGTGAGTGGTAAACAATTCGGAAAACGTGTTGTCCTCACTCTTGTATGATAGTTTTACCAGCTGAAGAATCCATGTTCAGAACCATTCCCTCAGAACTTTGAGCCTATTGTCCTATGGTAGTACTGTCCAAGCGAACTTTTAGTGATCACGCAAATTTTCTCTATTTGCAAAATTCAACATGGCAGCCAACAATTATATGTTACTGAGAAATTGAAATAAGGCTAGTGTGCTTGAAGAATTAAATTTTTAATTTTATTTGATTTTAATTAATTTGAAATTTAAAACCCATATGTGCTAGTGGCTGCTGCATTGGTCAGCACACTTCTATAGTATGTTATTATCTAGTACTGTCTTGATATGCACAATAAATATTTAATTTTTTTAATAGACAACTTTTTCATATGACTGTCTTTGTCTCTGGATGTTTTTGACATATTCTCTTCATCTTCGGAGGTTTGAAATTTTCCTAGATGATGTACACAGATAGAGACATATTTCCTTTTGATTTTCATTATCTTGACGAGCACTTAAGGAGATCTTTTATTTACTTCAATTCTGAGAAGTTTTTCAAATTATTTTCTCTGTTCCATCACTGATTCTCTCCTTTTTCGTTTTTATGAGAAAATGTTGTAAATTCTAGATCTATTTTCACTGCCTTTAAGCTATTTTTTCAAAGTTCTTATTACTTTAACCTTTTATGCTAAATACTGGGATCGCTCTGTGGCTCAGTATTTCTGTTCAAAAATTCACTCTTCTGCTGTGTCCATTCTGCTATTGAATGTATCAATTGGTTTTTGCTTGTGTTCACGATGCTATTGTTTAGATCCTATTTGCTCCTTTTTTATACAAAAATTGTTCTTTCTTACAGAATGAAATATCCTTTCTTATTCATTTGAGTATATTAGTTACATTTCTTTTATGTTTCCTGTATTGCCTTAATTGTGTTGATCATTAACACTTCTATTGAGTTTAGCACCTTTGTAAAACGATGTTCATTTTCCTTAAACATTAGTAGCGTGTGTGTCTGTGTGTGTGTGTCTTTGCTCATTTTGAATCTGGTATTCCATGTTCACACGTATTGACAGGGGCCTGTGTGTCTACGTGTGCATTAATATGTTTAATGAATTCTCCAGCCAGTGTTATTGGGTGATTTATTCAAATAGTCACATCTTTTTGACTTCTTCATTCAATTATTCTTTAAATTACTTAATCCACTAATGATACCTCTTTGTTTTCCACAGCTCCTTATTCTTGTATTTATGAAATATCTCTTTCACCGTTTCTAGAGATTTTGTGGAAATGAGTATGTAGATGTTCATACCTAGCCTTCTAGTTTGACCCATTTTCTGTTTATAACATTTTAATAATCCATTTATTCCAGAATGCAAGATTTACGTATATTAAGTGTCTAAAACGCATAGAAAGTTTTTTGCAGGTTACTGGAAGATAGAAAATATGTTAAGAGCTCAGAGTTTAGGGAGACAGACAAATGTGTAAACAGACTATTATAATATCAAGTGACATGTATGAAGATAATAAAAATATGGACAAAGTATATGTGGACCAACAGTGTGCCCAGGAGATTGGTGGGAAAAGTTCAGCGGCAAGGAGTATTTTATCGCTAGCACGGTTTAGTCATGATGGTTAAAGCAGAGAAACAGTTTTCTTATTTTTTTTCAATTCTCTACAAACAGTAACAACAACAAAAAAGACTTCTTGCCTGCGCATGTGGCAGATCACCCCCACTTGTCCTCCTTGTTGTGCCACTTACGGGGGCTTGGTCACATCGCTTTACAGATGAAAAGTCACTGTAACTTGGCATGTTAAGAAAGTTGGGGATGGAGAGGAGGTGATAGGCAAGAATCTTAAGAAGCTACTAGACGCGAGAACACTTAGTGATGAATTGAGTGTCGAAGAGGAGGGAGTGGGCGGGGCCACGGATGACTCGGGCTTCTGATTGGCAAGATAAGGAAAAGCAGACACAGGCTTAGGGGGTGGAGCGTGGAATGAATATGAGATGCCTGTGGAACATTCTAGGAAAAGAACTAATAGCTGAGTCAATAAACAGATTTCAAAGTTCGGCAAGGAGATCTGGGTTAGAGTATAAATCTTGCTTTATTAACATATTATAAACCAGTGATTCTGAAGCGTTTTAATGTGAGAAGAATAACCAGAACTGCTTGTTTAAAATGCAGATTCCGAGGCTGGCCCAGTGGCGCAATAGTGAAGTTCACACATTCTGCTTCCATGGCCCAGGTTCGGCCCAGGTTCGCAGGTTGGAATCCTGGGTGTGGACCTATACATGGCTTGTTAAGCCCTGCTGTGACAGGCGTCCTACATATAAAGTAGAGGAAGATAGGCACGGATGTTAGCTCAGGGCCTGTCTTCCTCAGCAAAAGAGGAGGATTGGTGGCAGATGTTAGCTCAGGGCTAATCTTTCTCAAAAAATGCAGATTCCAAGGCCCCTACTTTGGAAACTGATGCACTCTGACTCAGGTGGAACACAGGAATCTGCCATTTAAAAAGCCTAGGTGATTCTGCTGAAACTGGTCGTCTGAACGCACATTAGTAAAAACCGCCTTAAACACATCCAATTAATAGCCAAGACTAAAAGGACTCTGTCCTATGTGACATCAGCAATGTAGTATAGTCGGTCAACTCCATGAACAGTAACCAGTTGAATCTAGCTCCTTCAAATCCTCAAAAGTCAGTTATGTGTCCTTCTACCTCATTGTTTTACACTTGTATTTATAGCTTATTTTGCTGCTGTTTTAGAAATAAGCAACTATAAATAGGTGTATCACACGGCACCTTTTTAGCAGAACAGAATCGGTAAATAAAGAGTTACATTATCCATGCTATTCACAAACTAAGTATTCGCACAATTAAATAAGGTCAAAATGCAAGTTACTGAGAGTCCAGTAAACAAGAACCATTACCTTATTTTTATAGCAAAGAGCTGGGCTCAAGAGAATATATTGGAAGGAGCGAAGGAAGCATTTGGGGAGAGTTTGGGGAGGACGTGAGGATTTTAGGGACAGTGACTTGAAAGGATGTGCAGGATGGGAAGTGAGAATGCCAGTGTTTTCGCTTTTGTATGTGATGCTATAAATTCTTTGCAAGAAGAATTTGAATTGCCTATAAATAAAATAACTTCCGCCCTCTCGTTTCCCTTTGCAAATATCTGTAATGTCTCCAGGATGAGAGATCCCAAAGAGTTGCTGTCCTACAAAAGGAAAGAGACGAATATTGCCAGGGACAAGAATTTGATACAGTTTTCATTTTCTTAGACACCTTTTAAAATTATCAATGGATCAATTTTTTTACTGTAGATTCAAAAAAACAATGTTAAGTAGCAGACTTTGTGAGCTACAGGAGTCTTCTCCATTTATCCTTTCTGTGCTACCTGGGAAATATGTTTCTTTGTCCAAAGAAATTGTGGTGCTGGAATTCGTTTTAAATCAAAAAGAAAACAACAGCGCTGGGGGAGAAGTTTGAAAATGTATTTTGAAAAGTTATTTGCATATTCTCCAAAGCAATTGCCTGTGTCTGGCAAAGGAAGGAAGAAGCATTTTTATTTGTTCATGGGGGTGGGGGAGATTGAGGCTTTATATGTTGAATATCAAATTGACTTAAAATAAATGTCTAGTATTCTTTTAAGAGATCCAAAAGGGTTCTTTCTGGCTACATAAGACCAGAAGTTGTAGGAAATACTGAATACCCACTCATTGTTTGAATAATGCCTTTTTTTAAAGTAAGAGAACTATATTTGGTTATTGCTGCTTCAACTAAAATAGGATAGAGAAAAATTCAAGACAGACCAGCAAAATAATACCACTAAAGTTGGTATATAATGTTCCTGAGGAAAACTGTATGAAAGTGTAAAATTCAGATTTGAAAATAAAAGGGGTTCTATCCCTATTGCCTTTAGGGAGAGAAATGGGGCTTAATGATGATCTATTCTCAATTTATATTAAAGTAAATGGAACAAATAGAAAAGAGGGGCCAGAGTTATGCATGCGGAACATTTACTAGCAAAATGATCATTAGATATTCAAATATTTTATCAAAGGAACTTATTAAAAACATGGCAAAATCATAAACTCTGCATTGTCTATTGTTAAAGCCTCAGGGGTACTTTTTTGGAGCTAGAAAAAAGCTTGATTATCTCCCCATATTCCCTTGTTCCCTCTAGACTTAACAATTGTATGATTATTTATAGAAGTCTGTATCCATAACGGAGTTTGAGGTTTGTTCCAAAGGTCTTTCTGACCTCCATCACTCTAACACGCCACATGCCCCTCCCTCATCATCAGCACGATCTTTGGATTCGTTTTGCCTCATTCATCATGCAGTCTACAGTCAGGGTGTCCATTTTCCCTGCAGAGAATCCCTTGCGGCCAGTGCTCCTTCACTCTGTAGACACATCCTAGCCCTCACAGACGTCGGCATTGCTACTTGCAGCTGGCAATGGCATCAACATTCTTCCAGTCACTTGAAAATGAAATATTGAATTAGTTTTGATGTCTTCCTTCCTTTCCACCTACCACCTCTATATATCATCAGAGACCAGGTCAATTTTTCCTTCTTCATGTGTCTTGAGTTACTTGCCATTTTCTCTGAATGGAAGGTGAATTCCTGTTCTTCTAATATAAACATTCTTTAAATTGCTGTGTAGTGGGTTATAACTCAAATCTCATTCAAATAAACACCACTGAAACCTATTGTATAGCCACAAACAATGGGCTGCTTACTTCAAATCAAGTATGATCGTAAAAGAAAAAGAAAAGAGTCAAAATATTCCTCAAGTAATTTCACAATAGAAAAAGATTTTCTCAAAGCCAGAAGTCCTAGATTCTGGTCTTGTTTCTGCCACAGGTCAGCTTTGTGACCTTGGACCTTAGTGTGATGATCTCTACAATGACTGGTTAATAAGCCTCAAGGACCCTTTGTCTCTTAAAGTCTAGGATCCTCTGATACAGGTTCTTGAAATTAGCTCCATTAGCTGCTGAGATTTGCTTTTCTGGCTTTTCTTTCTGTAGCAACAATGTGCCATATCTTCTGGGACCATTGCCTTCCAGTGCCAACAATTTTTCTCAATTTCTACTTGAGAGTTCTTCCTTAGTTTACTTTGGTTTTCTTGTTGTGTTGTATTTCTCCTCTATTTTTTCTTTCCAGCCTATGTATACTCATACTGGGTTTGGGCCCTTATAACATCCTGCACATTTACCTATCATAATATTTATCACTGAGTGCACAAACCATGTCTTACACATATTCACATTTCT
The DNA here is from genome assembly GCF_021613505.1 of Equus quagga. Lineage (NCBI taxonomy): Eukaryota > Metazoa > Chordata > Mammalia > Perissodactyla > Equidae > Equus > Equus quagga. The sequence continues at coordinate 93,062,967 of NC_060272.1, forward strand.
AGTGTCTGGCCTAGTGCCAGAAACACAGAGATGGTTGGCTAATTTCTTGTTGAAGGGAATTAGTCCAAGAAGGTAAACACTATAGCACCATCAAATGATGAGTCTGTTGGGCATTGTGAGTTCAAATGGATCCACGGCAATTCTACCATGACAAGAACAAAAAGCAGACTGTAAGACCCTTCTTTCCCATGAAACTTTCTGTGACATTTGATTTTAGGTGATCATTCTTCTCTTCTTACTGAAGCAACATCATAACAAATACATTATTTGAAGTACCAACAGAGGAAATCACACTTGAAAATCAGGAAAAATATGCACCGCGTAACAATACTTTGGTCAATAATGGACCACATATATGGCAGTGGTCCCATAAGATTAGTACCATATAGCCTAGGTTTGTGTAGGTACACTCTATGATGTTTGCACAATGATGCAATCACCTGGCAATGCACTTATCAGAACATATCCCCATTGTTAAGTGATGCATGACCGTAGTTATATATTCTCAGACTTGTCACTTACTCCTATCTTTCTGCATGTTTTATAAGCATGATTTTTAAATAAACCTTAAACTGATGTGACTTATAGATCTTTAGAATTTTGGTTGAGATGGGTGATAAGAGAAAGTTCTACATTTTATTAGCTGATTATATTACCTTACGGTAATAAATGTAGAGTGATCCTGAAAGTTCTGTCTCTTATTTTATTCTGAGCTATTATTTTTATAATTTTGGTATAAAAAATCATAGGTTGTTAGGGCTTGCAAGAACCCTTAGGAGCCTTGTAGTACAAGATTACCTAAGCTGGGTTACTGCAGATCACTTGATTTATAAGCTTTGTTAGGTGTTTGAAGAAAAATTTTGAATGATTTGAAAAGAAAAGAAGAAAATGCAAGTTCTGTGAGCAAAAATATTTGGGAAATGCTGAGTTTTTAAAAAGTCGTTTTGTTTTTCTTAGAGTACTTCTCAAAGTCTTTAATACAGTAATATTCCTAGTGAATTTCCAAGACTATATCAAAGATATTATCCTGGTGAGGGAACCACACCACCCATCTGTTGGTTGACATACTGTGGCAGCTGTGTATTGCTGAGATGCTGAAAGCTATACATGTAAGGGGTCAGAATTGGCCACTCCAAAATGTGCCTCTTTGGCTTGATTATTTTTAAAAACAAAAGACTCTGAAAGAAACTTTGACCTCTGCCCCAACTGCCTAAAAGAATCTAAAATAGAAGGGCCTGTTCCAGGAAGGAGCTAACGCCTTAAGATTACTGTAGTGTAATGTAAAATGTGTCTCTCAGGTCACATTGTCTATAGTTGGCCCATTTACATTTCCCTCTCTATGTAAACTGACTTCCACCCCCTTGAAGTCCCAAACAACTACCCCCAACATCCTCCTCTGCCTTTAGCTGAAGATGGTATTTAGGATGAGAACCTCCACCATTTTGACATGTTGCTCAGTTTTATGAGTGTCTCCCATGTATACATTTTATAAAGCTTTGTTTGATTTTCTCCTGTCATTCTGTCTCCTGTGAATTTAATTGGTAGCCCAGCCAGAAGGACCCAGAGGGTAGAGGATATGTTTTCCTCCCCTACAACCAGCAGGGTCACCCATGGTGGGTACATTTCAGTGGAGCTTCCAGACTAAGGCAGACTAGGAAAAAAGACCTGGTCACCCACTTCTGAAAAAATTGGCCATGAAAACCCTATGAATAGCAGCAGAGCACTGTCTGATACAGCAGAGAAGGTGAGAGGACAGCAGGACAAACTAGGCAGGGTTCTGCTCTGCTGTACACAGGGGCACTGGGAGTTGGAATCCACTCAACAGCACTAACAACAAACCAGGGATATTATACAGCATCACCCTGAATTTGGGGGCTATAGAAACTTTTCTTAACAAAATATATGTTAATATCTTCCAAAAGAGTTTTCTGAAGAAGAAGAAGATTGTAGCTTATCCATAAACACACATGGTTAGCTAGTAGTATGGAGTGTATTAGAACTCAGGACACTTAGATCCCCTGGTCTATCTGCTTCCCATGATGCCATGGAATCTAATAACAATCTGTATGCTCTCCAGTATTTTATGCTACTTTAGAGGAGAGCATAACACCCCAAAACAAGAGAGTGCTACAATAACAGAAATCACTTCTAGATACTATTATAAATATTTGGATCCATTTCTGGATCCAGTAGTTTTACCTGAAAAAGCCAAAAGAGCCACTCAATTAAAAAGTCTTGAAGATTTCTAGCAAATGACTTATACCATTGCAAAAAAAATTAAAAGAATTCTAAGTAATATTTTATATAAATACACACACATATATATGTGTATATACATGTAGATATAATACATATATAAAATTTATGAATCTGCCCATTCCTATTTTTTAAATAAATATAAATTCTTGATTTTTAAATAGATAAAATATGTCAATTAAAACTGTCAATAATAGAAGCAAATAAGAATTCTGTGTATTTTCTAATCTCTCACAGATTTGTTTATTATTTTCATTGTGTTGTCCAGGATAAACCAATTAATTTACCATTTTAAAAAACATCCTTTGAAGACAAACAAAATATCAAACCAAACTTTGAGTTCAACCACGGCATGTGGTATGAGGCATCTTACTACTCTAAAATTGAATTTCCATCAAATCTCCCAAATGTGAATATTTACAAAACGGAATCACAATGGTTTATTGCCAGGAGTTAAAATAACACTACACTTTCTTTTTGCAATGGCAACATGCTTAAAGGAAAATATTAATAAGTAGGGGAAATGTGTTACACAGTTCAAGAGAAATGGAAAAGAATTTAGCCTCAAAAGTGACTCTGCTCCTCTATGACTGCAGAAATCTTATAGACAGTCAAGTCAGATACTCCCTTAGCCTGCGATTCCACTGAGACACTATTGGTAATTCCTTCACCTTTAGGTAAAAAAAAAAATATATATATATATATGGAACAGAGACTCACAGAATCTTAGACCCAGAAAAAAATGCAAAAAAGAACGTTTGATGTCTTGATAATCATACTCTTCCATAAGGTAGGAGTACTGAGATCTAGTGAGATATGTTTGGGCAAATATTTGATTGAAGCAAAAAAAACACCCGTTCCCTGTTCTGGAATCTAGCTAGACCTTAATATATGTATTGGCCAAAGTCCCACGTCAGACAGACCCATCCGAAATAGAGAGGGGTGAGGTCGGAGATATGGGGGAGAAGAATTCTTTCCAAGAACAGCACCAGCAAATGTCATGCATTACTCATATATTCATTCATCTAACAAATACACATCAAACTTCTTCTCAGTGCTGGGTTTGAAAGCTTATGTTCAACAAATATTTTTGAGGGAGCAGTATGTACCAGACAATATTGTAGGTGTTGGAGATTCAGTAGAGAAGCAAACAGACAAGGTCCCTGTCCTAAAAGAGTTTACATCGTACCAGGAGATAGTCCATAACCAGTCTCAGACAGTGGAAGTGCTCTGAAGAAAAGAAAAGAATGCAAAAGGTGGTTGGAAATGAGCCATCTGAGGTGACGGCATCTGAAAGGACAACCAAATTATAAGAGGAATCCATCCATAAAGGGATTTGGAGGAAAAATATTCCAGGCAAAGGGAATGGCAGATGCAAATGATCTAGGGCAAAAACAAATTTGACATGTCCGAGGTACAGGAAAAGGGTTACCAGGCAGGAAGGAGGTTCAGGGTGAGGTGAGTGAGAGAGACCAGGCCAGATCATGCAGCGCTTTAAGCAATAAGATTTTATTCTATATGTGATAAGAAGATATTGGATGACTTGATGCGGACAAATGGCATGATCAGATTTATCTTCTTAAAGAGACTGCTTTGGCTCCTACATGGGGAATCGACTGTAGACAGCACAAGAAGAAGTAGGGAACACAATGATGAAGCTAGTGCCATAACTCATTGGAAATGGTAGTTTACTGGCTTAGACCTAGATGTGCATGGTAAAAGTGTGGAGAAGAAGATGGATTCCAGGTATATTTTCGAGACTGAATTGCCTGGACATGATGATAGAATCAATTTGGGAGAAAGAGATGAGAATAAGAAATGACTGCTAGGTATTTGGCTTAAACAACTGAGTAATTGAGGGTGGGAGGGAGCCTTAACTAATACAGGATGACCTGGAAGAGGAAGGGGGGGGGGGGGGGGGTGGGGGGGGGGGGCAGGTTTTTAATCAGGTGATTTTTTTTTAATATGTTAACTTTAAGATGCCTATCAACATTTAAAAGATGTCAAGTGGCACTTAGACCTAGGATCCTGGAATTATGAAAGAAGTCTAGTTTGGAGATACAAATTTGAAAGTTATTACCATAGAAATAGATATTTAAAGCCAAAGACCTAAACGCATACACCCAAGGAAACGGGGAAGGCCAGAAGGCTCAACAGCAAGCCCTAGAGCACGAAAACATTGGAGCAGTGATGAAGATGAGGAGAAACCAATACAGAAGGCTAAAAAAATGCAGTTGTGCGCCCATCTGTGGTCATGAATGGAAAGTGTGACCAATTGACAGAAAGTGGGTTTTTCTTTAGCAGTGTTCACAGGGTTGGTTTCTGTCTTCACTAAGCAGTTCTCCAGGTCCTGCCTGAGTAGATGGTCCTGGATTTAAGCTTACTTCATAACCTTGGAATACAAAGGTGTCATGGATCGTAATCCATGGACCAATCTAGATAACTTGGACTCATCCTTATGTCTACTTGGAGAAAAATGCCAAAAGTGGCTGACTCCTGCAATGGGAGGAGGCGAGACAGAGGGAGGGAGGGAGATAATGGAGAGGCTGACACTCAAGGTTAGAATACCTCCCTGGACTGTCCTTTTTAATGGCAATGGGCTTCTTCCCCTCTGTGTCTTGCTCTATGGTGTCTCTTAAGCTTATTACTTCCAGACAAGTATTCCATAAGAAGGACCCTTTTTGTCATAGAGACAGAGAAAATAGCCAAACATTCATATGTGATCTCTTTTTGTGTTGTTTTTTTAAGTTCTCTTGTTCTTGGATCAATTTTCTAATAACTAATTGGCATTCTTTTCAAAGTCCAGAAGCCTTGAGAAGAAGGTTAGTGAGGCCAGGCTACAGCGAAGTAGTTAATTTCTGTCTTTTGATTTCCAATGCACACATCTGCTACTTTTCAATCTATCATATTGCATGCAGTCCAACTAAGATGTGATTTAACTAACAAGTATCCAAACAAGAAAGGTAGGGTTTATTCCTTTTCTGAGCTATGACATTTGAGGAAGATTGTGCGATTAGAATCTTATGATCATACTGATGCTGGATTAATTCTCTACAACTGTTTGTTGAGGTAAAGGTTTATGAAAATAATCCATTAGCTTTGACTCCCTGCATTTTCTTTAAGGTTCTTTTGAGGGTTGTCATGAATATTAATGCTTGTTGTTACCACTTAATTCTGTGTCTATGCCGTTTCTTTCTCTGCAGCACGCTTTTTGAAATTCACAGGGCAGTCCCTTCTTACCAAGTTCACCTAGAAGAACTGTGATTCTCAGGGCAACAGAGACCTTCTGTTTAATTGAATCTTCTCATTAACAAGGAGTTTAGCCCAAAGGAAAGCAAACCAAATGGTGAAATACCCCTCTTCTTACTTAAACCAGTAATCCAGACAGTGATATTCCTGGCTGCCTCAGGAAAGCTTTTGTGTCTGAGGCTAAGAACAAAGAGGTTAGGGGGAGAAAGGCTCAATCCTCAGATAAACTAGCCTTTAGTGTTGTAGCCAAAAGGAATTATTCAGCCACAGAAGAGATTACCCCACCAGAATAGTTCAAAGATTGAGGAGTTTATTTTTCTCACCGTAAGAAGTCAGGAGGTAGGTAATTGCTGCTGTTCGTTCTGGGCTTCCGGCTTAAGAGATCTTGCTGCGTCTCTTTTGCCCTCTTGGAAGCTAGCCATCATGTGAAGAAGTCCTGTCTCCTGCTTGAGAACAGGCCACATGCAGAGAGAGTCCCTGGAGGATGAGAAACCATGTGGAGAGAAGCCATATGGAGGAGACTGAAGAGCTCCAGCCAACAGCCAGCACCAAACCCCAGACGTGTGAGTGAGGCCATCTTGGATCCTCAAGCCCAGTGGAGCTGCCGCAGTTGACACGAGGAGCAGAAATGAGCCACCCGCCAGTGAACCCTTCTGTTCCTCCTCCCTCACAGAATCTTAAGCAATGAAAAGGTTATTGTTTTAGGCTATTCACTTTGGGGGCGGTTCATTATGCAGTAATGGAAAACAGAAACAAGGTGTGAGTAAGTTCTTAGAGTGATGTATTTCTCCTAGTAGAGCTCAGGCTTTTCTAGAACTCTGTTTCTAACTCTTTACATCAATGATATGCCCATTTAGATTGGGTTTAGTGTTATTAGACTCTACCAGCTGCTAGAAATCCAATGTTTGTGTGTGTGTGTGTGTGTGTGTGTGTGTGTAGGTTTGTGTACAAGCCATATATATATATATATATATATATGTATATATGCTTTGAATAAAGATCAAATACCTGTTGATCTACCAGTGAATGCCAATAGCAAGGAAAAAATGATGATAAAATCCATGTGTTTATTTCTCTTTTGTCTAACTTCCTAGTCTCAGGAACAAATGATTTACTTAAGGATTACAACCTTGTTTATATTAGTAGTAATATCTGGCATGTTTCTTTGAAACTTCTCTTCCGAAGGCTCTGCTCTGCATGAGGTAGGCACTCTATAAATAACACTAATGTCAACAATCAGGGCTTCACACTCTACTTGAACTTTTTCAACATGTTTTCAAGCCACTAGGTAATGTCATTTAGCTTTTTAAGCAACTTTATCAGGTAGAAAGTACAGATTTTATTATCCCTATTTTGCACATAAAGCAAGTAAGATATTGGACATAGCATGGTGAATCTAAGTATATTTAGCTCCTTAACAACATGCCTTGCCAGAGCAAAGATGGTCAAAACCTTAACCTAGATCCACCCTTTGAGTGGGCGCCCTTTGACACCATAGTTGGTAACAGAGCATCTAAGCATGCTGATGTCTCATAGCACTCTTTGTGTTTCCAAGAGAGTCAAATTCTTTAAAGAACAACCTTTGAAAAGCAAATATGATCAGTATAAGCCTTTTACCTCAACGGGAAGCACCTATAAAACAGTTGTGATCTATGTTTCAACACTAAGCATCTAATATAATTTTAGTAGCAAACAAAATCAGTTCAGCCTCACAAAAAGCTTTCCTGTTAGGCCTGCCAAAATGCTGACCAGGTTCTATCAGCAAATTCCTCCTTTCCCTCCTTCTACTCACCCAGTTTTCTGCTATTTGGTTCTGTCCCACTACACGTCCATACACTGGCAGGGAAAACTCTGACCCCAAGATGAATACAACTCTGAAACAGATTCCCAAAAAGGAAAGAAAGAGAAAGAGGATCTCTATTAAATTTCCTTTTTTGGCCCACTGCCTGATTCTCATTAAACCCACCATGGTCACATGGTACAGAACAAAGAAAATATAAAAGTTCAGTTTTCATTTTACAACCACGGAGAAGAAACATAGCTTTACATTTTTTAACCCAGATGTAATTATGAAGATTACCACGTAAATGTAAAATTGAAGCTTGGGTTTTCATATCTTTATTAGTCATATGAAGAAAAATGATTAAGCCTGCCTTGTCTTAGGTTTGCTTTGATTTCTTTTAGGCCCTGGGAACGTGAACTAGTGTTTGTTTTCATGGCTGCCAATGTTTAAACCTTCCAAGCGATTTTGGAACTGAACACATTAAACAGCTAATGTATAACAAACAGTATGTTCTCAGTCAAAAACCCACAGCATCTACTAAAACATTTTAAGCCACAGCTTTTGTCATGAAACCATTGTAAATCTATGTTCGAAATCTTGTTTAAATTTTGTTTAAACCTTTCTGCAGGAGGATGCCCTTTTAGAAAATTATTTCTGGAAGTGTTTATATCAGAGGCACTTATTACAGCCTGAACCGAGGCCATTGCTAGGAATTGAGTCAAACTAATCGCTTTGTTTCTACTTTGGAGGCCATATTCCTCTATGGACTAACTAGAGTGCTAAGTGGAAAATAAGTCTTCTGATTAAAGAGAATGGAAATAGGATGTGAATAGGAGAGATTCTCAAGTTTTCAATAGAAGGACATTTTTCTCTCTTTTCTGCTCTCTCTCTGGTCTTCCTCATTCTCTTCCAATTTCTGCCACTAGGTTCAGATAAAAATGCCCAAGAGGAAATCTGCCTGTGAGAAAGGACATTCATAAAACTGTTTCTTCAGAAGAAAATGGCAGAATATTGATAATTGTTGAAATTAACTGAAGGATACATGGGGGCTGCGTTATTCTAATTTCCTACTTTATGTGTCTTTGAAAAGTTCTGTAATAAAAAGTAAAAAATGTTTCCTTAGACAAAAAGCTGGAACCGATTTACCAAAGGAGTTAATACTAGTAATGATATCTGAAAACAAAATTGATGCTGTTTTCTACTTCCTACTTGAAAAAAACATACAGTAAATTTTGATGTGCCTTGATCTGGACTGTCAAAAGTCACAAGAGATTTCAATGTCAAAATGACTTGAAGATTTGGTAATCATAAGCTATTTGAAGGATAATTTTACTCCAAAAGTCTGAGCTAAAACTATTTCCTGTAGGTGATAAGGAACATTTGTGTTTATTGTTTTCTAAGATTACCTTTTTCAGTTTTGTCAGTAAATAAAATGCCAACTTATAATGTGTTCCAGTTATCTATTACTGCATAAGAAACTGCCCTGAAATTTAGTGCCTTAAAATAACTGTTTTGTTTATGCATCTATAGGTCATGAATTTAGACAGCAAGAGTGTTTCTGCTTCGTGATATCTGGGGTCTTGACTGAGATGACATAAATGGCTGGGAATGAGCTGGAAGGACTGACTAAGGTTATAGGGCTGGGGCTTCATTTCTTACTGTCAGCAGGGCTTCTCAGTGCTCCTCCCCGTGGCCTCGCCACATCCCTAACTGGGCATATTCACAGCATGGAGGTCTCAGGGGGAGTTAGATTTCTAACATGACAGCAGGCTTCCCTAGAGAGAAAGAAGATGTCAGTCTTCATAAAGGCCAGGCGCAGAACTGGGATAGTGTGATTTTTGCTGCATTCTATTGATCAAAGCAAATCAGAGGGACCAGCCCAGATTTAAAGAGAAGGGCATTGCCTCTTAATAGATAAATCAGCTTGCTCACATGGAGAGGCAAGGGGTTGTCTGTGGTCATCTTTGAAGACTATCTATAATATATTGTTTGATTTAGACAGCCTTAAAAGGGCTTCAGATTTGGGATGCATATTGGATTTTGAATCTTGAACACCTTGGAAAACACCATCATCTAGTGGCAACATATTCTCATTTTTAGAATGTATCTAAAAGGGGGAAAAAATCTTTTGGGTAGTGAAATGGTAAACATCTTTAGACTATAAAATAATGCCCTTTCTCACAAATTAAATAAAAATTACCAGTATAGCAAAGACGCAGAGTTTAACTCATAGTACAATGCAGATATAGGGGAAAGTGTAATTTCATTATTCAGGTTCTGATCCGGCTTGCTCTGCAAATGCCTACCCACTGATAAGCAGGAAAAAAAATGTGTTAACTATGCAATCTGGCTTAAAGCAACTATCCATAATCTAAACAGTCCACTAGGTAATGTTTGATTTCTCCCCCCTCCTCTGTTCATCTTCCAAAGAGCATCTGAGTTCATGGGGAGGGAGTGCCTCGTGTGTTCCTCTGGCATGGAAGGAAAGGGGTCTCTTGTGCTGGTCCTGGAATATTTGCCTGCTGGAGGGATCTCCCTTCTCTTCTTGGCCATCATGCCTCCTATTGGTCTCTGGTGTCTATGGCTGATGCACTGTGGTCCATTCCTCTGCCTTGGGAAATGCTCTGGATGGTGTTCCCCGGACAACTTGGCTTCCTCTCACTCCTGCTTGCTCCAGACTGACTGCAGAGTCCTCCATCTGGACCAGTGAATCTCGTCGGTCCCAGCCACTCCTGCAGGATCACCCCTCCTTGCACAGCAGACTCTGTGGCAGTCCCATGGTCTTTTAATGCCTTAGCCATGCTGTCTGAGCACTGAAGACTGCCAGGAAAGTCTATCCTCAGAGCCTCTCTGCCTGATTACCCTCTGTGCAAAAAAGAGAGCGCTATCCTAAGGCCTGTTTACAAGGTTGCCCCTTGGCTGGCATCTAGGAACTTGGATTTAGAGAGTGTTCCCACCATACTAACTGATAAGAATGAATCAGTGTCTCTAAACAGTTTGTGCAAACAACATGGTTTATGCTGAACACCTGCTTTCCTTCTGGGAACCTGGAATTTTGATACGTGCCAGGAAGAGGATGCCTTCATGACCACTTCCCAATAAAACCTGGGGCCCTGAGTTTCTAATGAGCTTCCTGGAAGACATCATTTTACACGTGTTGTCACAATTGTTGCTGGCAGAATCAAGTGCACCCTGTGTGATCTGCTGGGAGGGGACTCTTGGAAGCTTCCATCTGGTTTCCTCCATACTGCGGCCCAGGCATCTTTTCCCTTTGCTAATATTGTTTTGTATCCTTCCACTGTAACAAATCACAACCGTGAATATGACTATAGGCTGAGCCCTATGAGTCCTCTGAGCAAGTCATCGAAACTGGGTGTGGTCTTGGAGACCCCAGACACATCCTCTGCCATCATGATTACTTTGATACAGTGGCCCCTCCGACCGCATGGGGCAGCCTGCAAGATAGCTTTCCCCAGGGCCCGTGTGAGTTAGAAGGAAGTCTGGAAAAGGTAGAAATCAGGATCCACTTAGCTTCACTTCTCTCCTCTTTCTGTCTTCTACTTCTATCATTCCCCAACTCTGGAAAGAGGACACATTACCTGCATGACTGCTAGATCAAAAGTTCAGTCTGCCTGGTGGCGTAGTGGTTAAGTTCGCATAATCCGCTTTGGCAGCCAGGGGTTCGCAGGTTTGCATCCTGGGTGCAGACCTACACACATCAAGCCACTCTGGGACAGCATCCCACGTACAAAATAGAGGAAGACTGGCACAGATGTTACCTCAGCAAAAATCTGCCTCAAGCAAAAAGAGGAAGATTGGTAACTGATGTTAGCTGAGGTCCAATCTTCCTCACTAAAAAAAAAGAAAAGAAGTTCATCATATTAGGCAGGTCAGGCAGTCATGGACTAAAGGAATATCTTCTCTGCCCTGGATTGGAAAATCTTCTTTCAGGTCAATAGCCTACCGTACAAGTTTTGGTTTCACTGCGTAGTCCCAGTCTGAGGGTTGAATATCATCCATCTCCTTTTCTTCACAGTCCCCAGGATTAAGAGCTTGCATTAGCAGAGGTAAGGACTAAGCATAATAATAAATTTTCAAAATATTATCTACATTATATTAGCTTAAATTTTGCTTCATCCAGTAAACTTTAATATGAACAAAAAAACTAAGAGTCTGTTCTTGTGCGTGTCTGTGTGTGTATACACACACACACACATATGTATGTATACACACACGCACAAACACACACGTGTCCCCGCAGGCCAATAATATCATATGAATTTCTTCACTTTTCATGTGTTTGCAATTTTACTTCCTAATTTTCATCTTTTGTTTTTCAATTTGGAAAAAGAGGTAAATTCGTGTAATTGGAAGCAAACCCACTGGCAAATTTTCCTTTGTCAAGCAGTTTTAAATAAAATACTGGATTTAAAACATCACGAAAAGGGAATGTTTAATGTTATACATGATTCAATAAAAATGTTTCTAATATAATGTCCCAAAAGTAAATTTTCTAAATGATGCTAGAAATAACAACCAGGCTGAGTCATCAGTGTCACCTGTCCAAGGCGTCTGACTGATGTGGGTAGCGTGAGCACTAAGAAAAGGGCGGAAAAGTAGACCAACTAAGGACAAGCACATTCCCTTGGTAGCTGGTGACTGTGTTCCCCAGAGGGCATATGGCCCTGTATTAATCCCTCTGTTTCCCCCCAGCTTTATTGAGGTATAATTAACATATAACATTGTGCAAGTTTAATGTGTACAACACGTTGATTTGATACACTCATACATCACAAAATGATTACCACCACAGTTTGTTAACACCGGCATGACATCACGTAATTACCATTTCCTTTTTGTGAGGAGAACATTTAAGATCTACTCTCTTAGCAATGTAATCCTTTCTTCTAACTCACTCTCTCCTTACCTTCTTCCCTTCCAAAACAACCTTCTCCCCTATCTATTTACCAAAATGAGTAAGAAAACAAATAGCACTTGGGAAAACAGGCATTACCTGCTTCTCCACTAGAATTATCCAACCCTGAATTTCACTGACACCCAGGGTGAAAAACAGCTTGGTGGGGGGCTTTCAGGGGAAGCTAGTTGTTCCCATGTGGTAGAGTCCAATTTTATTATCAAACGGCTTTTGTTTGGAATTAAAAGGAATTCAAAAATAAATGAACTGGCTCAGAACCACTTGACGAAATGACACTGAAAGGCCCTGTCTACAGCTGGCCACTGCGCTGCAGACCTCAACCGGGTGTGCCCACCTCCCTCCTCGACGTTCCCTCTGATGTGAGAGCAGCGCCCGTCTGCTGCCAGTGCGTATTTAACATGAAATTCTTCAAGTACCGCTGCAAAGCATCCAGCGAACTCCCCAACTCTAAACTTAGTCTTACAAATGTAGCCAGAGACATGGATAAATATAGAGACCTAGAAATACATACAGAACTCCAGAAAAACATGCTCTCGGCCAGAAACATATTGTGAATATGCAAATAACTCAGTGTCTGGTACTGAAGCTTTGCCCTTTAGCACTTGCCTAACTCCATCTTTCTCTTTTTCGCTCTCCACCGTGCCCCCCCACCACCAGTATCTTCCCATCTGTTTATTTTTTCCAAACTTCCATTTTAAAAAATATGGTCTCACCTCTTAAAAATAAGAAAAATATGGTGCCACAAATACCACTGCCAGGTGTAACATATGATGCTGCTTCTGGGAGTTGGGGAACAAAATGTCTAAAGAGGCTGCATTCAAATTTTCTTACAAAGGTTACCGGAAATGGATTTTATCCATTTGGTCTGAACTCTGTTCGTTCCTGGTTAGATTTCAGGTCTGCTTTGTACTTTACAGAAATTGTATAATCCAGGCCTTGTCATCAGCTTTCTTAATTTATTTCTCTGAAATGACAGGCCTGGCAGAGGCAGGCCTGCCTCTCAAATGTCTGGATTACAGTGTAGCTATGGAAACAGGTGTTAAAGTGCCTTGAATGTCAAGTTACACTGGTACTTTGCACATCGCGTTCTATACGGACAGTATGTCATTTTACACGCTGACCAGCTGCAGCTCTCCCCCGATTTACAGGAGTCCATCGCAGAGGAGGAGATTTGCCCATATGAACCTCAAGAGGTCTTCTCCAGGGTAGACAACGAAGATGGCCAATTTGTTGTGTTCTCTAAAGCTCCGATTCCAGTCCTTTATTCTGCCAAAAATAAAATAATTAAATTAAATTAAAATTAAAATAAGAGAAAGCGAGGGAAATCAGAACAAATTTCTTTTCCCTGGGCTAATATTTCCTTCTCTTGTCTAAAGAGGAGAAAAGTGAGAACGTTATAAGAAGATCTTGCTCTAATTCATGCAGTCTCTTTATAACTCTCAAGAACATTTCTATTCCCAGCATTAAAGAGCTAGTGAATTTCAGCATCATTATATAGAAGTAGCTATTTTCAATAACTTGCTGAAAACATTGCCACCATTAATTTGGCATTCTCAGAAAGAAAAGGGAGCAAAGAAACGGGTGGTTCTGGAGAAGCCACTGTGTGCTGGCCCAGCGATCAGACATGAGTTATTGTATTTCATTTCGTCTTTACAAACAGCACTGCAGAGAAGCCATAATCCCTGTTTTATAGGAAAGGAAACTGAGACTCAGAGAGGTTAAGTAACATGCTCAAGGCCTCAAGGTTACAAAAGCGACAGCCAGAATTCAATCTGAGATTTGTCTACAAAGCCCATGTTCTTTCCACTGAATCAACCTAGACAGCAAGTGTAGGGCATGTAAGGCCAAACTGGCCTGCCCTCTCCTTGGCATGCTTCCCTTTCAGTGTCGCTGGTTTAAAAAGACAAGGCGTCTCATCTCTGGTCACAGTCATTAGGTGTGGTCTCCTGACGCTGAAATCACATTGGCCTGGCTCCAGCTTCTATGTTAGCCTTATTGAACTGAAATTTTACCCAACCCTTGATGAGTTATTAAATCAAAGTCTAATATAAATGGGTGTTGAGAAACCCTACACTTTTTTAAAACATAAAAAAATCTAATGGATTCTATCTGTTCCCTTTATAAATACTTACATCTTGTAATTTTTGTTGTCGCCTTATGATAGGCAAAAAACAGGAATTCGAATGGGGATATTCCTAAACTCACCTCTATGTAAAATAAAAAAAAATTTAAGTTTATGCTTCTGAAGGGGCATGGTGAGATACGTTTGTATTCAAATTAATGTGATCACTTGCTTGTACAGAATGTCAAATGTAGACAAAGCTAAATGATTACATTTAAGTGTCTATTCTTGTGGTCTCACAGGCAGATGAGAAAAGAGCCTCAAAATAACAAAACCCAAAAGAATAGGGAAGGATGTTGCGAATTGGCTCCTGGAACCAGCAGCAACTGGAAAAGTTTTAGAAAATTCTGCTTTCCTACTTTCGTCATTCTTAAAGTCTCTTTTTAAAATCAGTACTCATTCAAAGGAAAGATATAAAGCAATAGTACCATTAATGCATTTTGGATTCAAGTTACAATATTCAAACTACGCATCTTTCAGTGCCGAGGAATCATTGCCACCATCCAGTTCAAGGATGCAACTGTACTCCTCCAGGAAGACACGTCTTCCCCTCCCTTGGAGAAGGGACAGCTCTGGAGAGGCTAACCAGCAAGGCTGAAAGCGTGGTGCTGATGAAGGAAGAGAAAATGAATCTCAGCTCTCCAAATAGGGAGCTTCCTTCACTGTAATATTGTAGAGTCAATTTCTATCGAGTGGGAGGTGGGGGACATTGAGGAAGCACATCTGCTGTTATTGAAGGAGAGATGGAAATCCAGGAATTGTAGTGACACGGTTGGTGCAGGACTGCTGAGGCTCCCTGCAAATCCGCGCAGAGTCGGCTTTGTAGAATAGGATGTTGGTGGGACAGAGAGGAGAATTTGCGCTGCAGGGAGGTATAGAAATGGACACAATCCAAACCACCTTTGGAGACATGGAAGGAGGGAGCTAACATTCCATATATGCTTTATCCTTTGACCATTTACAAGGCCATGGAAGGCTGGACTGAGTATAACCCTTAGACAAGATCAGAGAGTTAGTAAGTGTTGAGGTCAGAATTTGAACTCAGGGATGCCTGCTGCCTTCATGGCTCCTGTTCGCTGTAAGACCATGGGGATCATCTGTTCGGCTTTGCTTGAACTGTGGTCATTCCAAGCCGTTCCTTGAGTGTTTAATGGGTTAAATGCACAAATGAGCCCAGATTCTACGTCCGTAGCACTCAAAATTAGGAGAATTCTACAGTCAGCAACTCCTCACATATCCTCACTATTTTCTGTCACTCACCAACTAGAACTATATCCCATCTTGATAAATATGATTTCCTTTTCCATTTTGTCTCTGCTTTGGACTAACCCTCTACGCTTATTTAGGAAAGGGCAATCTTGGGGGAGGAGAGAAACAACAAATTTTTCATTTTAAGTTTCAGAAGGATTTATTGGTAGACATCCACATTCAATATTACTTGAACACCTACCATGTGTTCAATATGTTTGATGGTGTGGAATGCAAATTTTTTCGTGTAGTTCACTATCTAGTTGGAAAAACAAGTAATCACATGGGCAGCACAATGATAGAGGTACGCACAGAAAATTTTGACAATAGGAAAAAGGGGCAGATAATTCAGTATGGGTAGATGGGAACGGTGGTTAAAGATCAGAGAAGGTTTCTTAGGGGAGGTTGCGTGTGATTCATAATTAGGCATTCTGCATTTAGGTTAATTATTGCATGAACCATGTTTGTAATTTGGCACTTATTTTGTGTGCATCTCTGTGTGTATGTTTTCAAAAATCTGTGCCAGGCTATACTATACCATCATCTTGGGAAATAAAAGTTTTCTAAGGTTGTATTTTTTTCACCAGTGTCAAAGATCTGGGAAAAGATCAGATTATGAAACGTATTGCACACATGCCACATGCGCATGCACACACACATCCCTGCCGTGCATCTCTGGGTGGAGCAACAGGCTGCTTCAGTCTCACCAATCTCACACTAACGCACATAGGGCCCCAGGAGGATGGGTTTCTACTTCCTCTCAGTTCTCTTCTAGTAACAATGTTTAGATTAGGCAAGGCAACATGGACCTGCAACTGACCAACATTAGCCAGACAAAGAGAGATGAGCATCATACTTAGGAATACTTAGGAGTTCTTTTGAATGCAGAGACTTCAGTTAACTCTATTATACATAACACCAAGTCTTTCCCCCAAAGCTTAACCCTTGGTCTATCACACAAAACTTTTCAAAAACCCTCTCTAGGCCATCTGCCAAAGTGGAGCTAGGTGGACCACACTGGGCAACACACACAATTACTATTTACTCAGACTGCATTTTTTTGTCTCATTATAATAGCTTTTTCACAAAGTGTGGTCCCAATGTCCAGAAAACCAAAAGAAACACAGTTTGGCACATATAGATTTTGCTCAATTTGAATAAATCCCAAGTGAGTTCCCGGTTCACTCTACTTCTGTGCTAATAAGAATGCAAAAAAGCTTTGGTCTTCCCTCCTTATTTTGTCTGTTTCCCCAAAGGTCTTGGTGACTGTCACGTGTTCCCCAGAAAAGTACTGATTTCACACATTCCATTGTGCTACATTATCCTGAAATATTTCGTCTCCTTCCATGCCACAGATACCCCAGCTCATCAGCACAAGCCACTCAATGTATGTAAATGTCCATATATCAGTAAGGGACGAATACAGGCTATATATATCTGTGCTTCTGTATAATACTAGATTATGACAAACCTATTTACAATTATAATCCCCTTGCCATTTGGTATCTGAAAATCAGTTGGTATCTAGAATAAATTTTCATTCAATCCACTAATATATATATAATTGGTATATGTGCAGAAAATATATCTTTTTCATATTTCTTATAAAAATAAATATCTTGTGACACTCTGGATAGCATTTAAAAACGTATGCCCCCTCCCCTTTGTTATTCTTAAAGTGAATATGCTCTAGAATGATTTTAACTGGCTAAAGATGTATGTGCTGAGGTAAAGATGATTTTAGACTCAGCCAGAACATAGAAGTGTTGCATTTCGTTCCCCAGATTCTTTTTTGTATTTTGAATTGACTACACTTGATTTACTAGACTGACTTACGGAGTGCTTTCTATTTATTCCCTCGCCCCCAAGTCCCCCTAAGGAGCCACTGTGCAAACCTAGTCCTTTAAACAGAAAAATGCTTTGCTGTTCTGGTCAAATGGAAGGCTGCAGTACGTACTTCGGATGGCTGAAGTTTTCTCTGTGATGAAATATAGGAGCCATAACTCAGTTTCTCTGGCAATGAACCATAGAGGCCATTTATCAGGATGTGGCAGACATTTATCTCCTCAAATACTCCAAGGCAGATGGAAATAGCATCTAGCCTCCTGTCAGAATAAATAACCCAAATATTGCCTCCCCCCCATCCATGAAAAGACCCAAACAGATCAGCGGCCGTAGATCAGCTAGAGGCAGGGCAAACCAAAGCAGTCAGCTGTAAACCTTTGCTCCCACTCCCCTCATGGGCATGGGCCGTCTCCTTTCACAATGGGCTGGCATTCCAGAACCAAGGCCTTCTGGCCTCTGGGCCTTTGTTCTGACCCTCCTAGTAAGGAGTCCAAAGCGAATGTGCTATTTTTTATTATAAAGTTCCAATCTTGTCTTCTTTTGATTTTATTGGGAAAAGGGCTTTTTCCGTTTTCCAACCTAAATACCAACATTTAAAAATGATCCCCTCCCAAGAGCGGTTTGTGACAAGCTTTTCACCTCATTTAAAAGCAAACCGATCTTGTAGACTTGAAAATAGTTAAGATTGCAAATTTTGTATGTATCTCACCACAATTTAAAACAATTTTTTTAACTTAAAAAAGAAACTCAAGAGTAGATAAAATTAATAAGAATGCCAGCTTTTAAAATATTTGGGCTTTCTGGATTTCATCATATTTATAATACATTTAACTCTTCTGAAAGACGGGCACAGAGGTAAACTATTTTCTCCCCTGTAATGCTGACCTTATGTTAAAATCGTTTATTAAATTTCCAAGACACTCAAAGCTACATAGCTGTTCTTTAATTTATGAAGTTTATAAGACTGACCAATTCTAGACCTTGAACAGGCTTACCTAAGAATTCTACCCAGTCTTTCCTCACTCCATTCCCAAAGAGCATTTTTAATCTAAATTTTGCATCTTTTTACTGGTGTGTGTGTGTGAGAGAGAGAGAGAGAGAGAGAAAATATTCATTGGAACTCTCGTGTCTTAGCTAAGAAAATCTCTGATTTTTAAAATTGAAAAGTCACAAACAATCGAGGCATTTTTTTTGTTTTATTTTGTATAGAAATAAGACGTTTTTCCTAAAAGTTCCCCCTACCTCTTTTTTCCAGCATCCTCAACATTCCTGAGAGCTGCTTAACTCTTCAAGAAAAGGGGGTGATGCACAGCGCCTGCAACTGCACCTCCCGTAGCACGTTGCCACGTCCTCAGTAGGTGTCCAAGAAGGCTTATTGGATTGATTTCAATTGGCAGGACGATTAAACATTTCTGAAAAAATATTTTGGGAGTGGCAAAAGTAAAAGCATTGTCCCAGATGAATGGAGGTCCATTAAGTAGCCAAACTCCCTGAAGACTGAAACATCCAGAAAGATGGCCAGAGGGCTTTGCCTAGTCTAGGCTCAGATGCTTGGCCAGTGGGAGAAAACTTCTGACATTAGAGTCAAGCCACACTTGAGCATCTCTTCGTAAAGGGAATTGAGGGGTATGAACAACAGCGTAAGCACGTGTTCTCCGAGGCAACTGGGAGACTACCTGCAGGTTCCAGACTATGAAATTTAGGAGCCCCAGACTGTTCCCTGGAGAGCAGATCCTGGGACATTTCCTGAACTATTTTCAGCAGTTCGGGATTTTCACTCTATGTGCCTTTAAAAATTTAATATTGAGAAAGGCACACTCACGAAGCTTCTGAGAAAAGCATTTTACCTTCAAAATGGAGTTTGAAATACAAAGAATCATTAAAAGCTGGATTTCTTCCGAAGAGCTAGATAATTCCTGAATACAATATGAGTCCTGAAAATCCTTCAGTGCTTCTCCAACATCTGTAAGATGAAGTCCAAGCTCTAGGATCTGATCCACGTCTCTCTCTCTAGCCTATTACCTATACTCCCCCAGTCTAAAGCTATGTTTGTTACTTTCCAAGCAAGTCATAGTCTCGCACCCTTGCACCTTTGCACAAGCTGCCCTATCTACATAGAGTCTTCTTCTGAACATTGCCAACTGGAAAACACCTACACGCAATTACCCACACACTCAGTGAACTGGGTGGCTTTCCCTGATCCTACCTGGTGAGACTCAGAGGATCTCTTCTTTGTTCTCCACGTGGCCTCTGGGTGTATTGCAGCTAGAGCACGTCCCATCATCTTAGAACTGTTTGTGCTCATGTCTTTGCACCACTCCCTCTAGATTATGAAGTGTCTACGCAGCAAACAGTCTCTTTCTTGCCTATCTTTATATATCCAGGAAGGAAGGGAGGGAAGAAGCAAGGAAGGAAGGAGGAAGGAGGGAGGAAAAGACTCAGCATACTAGTGTTAAGCAAAAGTAGACCATTCATTCATTCACTCACTCATTCTTTCCTTTACCTGAGAGATCTGAATCTAGCATGGTGCTCAGAGGAATGGAGCGAAAATGCAAGCTGGCATCTTAAAACCAAAAGATAAGATAGAGTCAGTGAATCACTGTACGAAGGTCAAAATCAAGCTAAAAGTTCAGAAACCCAGGTGGCAGTGAAGTTAGGAGGCACGAGGCAGGGCTGGATTGAGAGTTTAAAGATCAGGACATTCAACCAAGGAGCCACTGTCCTCTTCAGATGGAACACGTGTGGTTTTCCGTTTTCTGCAGATCTTAACACCCTTAACACTTTATCTACCTAAATTCATTCAATTATATCTCCAATCTAGATTCCGTAGGTGTTTGGGTTTTAGACCTATGACCTCAGAGGCCCATTTTACAAATGATTTTTGGAGCTCATCTGATCTGCTGGCTTGGGTGCCAAGAATTTAGACATTTCTAAAAGAAAAATAGCTTATTACTATGTTTTTAAACCACAAAGCCATAAAGCCTTTGGTAATATCTTCAGCTTCATTCATCAAACCAGGCATTCTAATAGTCGCTTGAGGGCAAGGAGCACTTGATGACAAATGACTAGCAAAATACACAAACACACGTGCCGCCGCCGCCACTCTCACCACCACCACCACCACCGCAAGAACAAGAACAAAATGTATAGGCCCTTTTCCCTCGTGACACTGATTTCCTTCCTTCTACTCCATCCAAAGAAAACTTGACAATTTTGTACATTCTATGGGCTCCTGTACAATACTAGAAATAGCCTTTTCTCAGTTCTCTCCTAATAAGAATTAGCATCCCACCATTCAACACAAAAGCACAGCTGCTATCACAGGAGCGTTGTTCATCTTCAAGCAAAGCTGAAAAGTGATTGCGTTGAGTTCATAATATTTTTTAAATGGCATCGTGTCTGTTTTCGCCTCTTTGAGAGGCAGGGCTGGAGGACATGGTGGGAGCAGGAAGTCCTTGAAATCAATCGGCTCTATGAAAACGAAGGGTCTAAGACATCCTTCATTTGCTCTAACCATAATCCATTGGACTTGCATTTTGTGCTCTATCAAATCAAACCTTCCCTGAGGAAAACCTGATTCTTTTAGGCCCAGTCTGTGCTCTGAGAGCGCAAACCACACGGCCTACTTCAATAAGTCCCCATTACTGCCGACTGCATTGGTTTCGGAGCCAAATCCCAAGGGCTCCCAAGATGGATCATTCAATCTTCTGAGTAATCAATCCCAAGAGCTCGCCGATCTGGCCCTGCTCGGCTGAGCCGGAATCGCCTGCCTCTGGCCAGGGCGGGTGAGGCCGGGGAGGCGGCGGCCGCACACGACCTCCTCTTTCAAGAGCCTCTCCACAGATACTTGGAAAGGGCAGGAGGAAGGTGTGAAAACAGAAGCAGGGGCTGGGGTAGGAGGCTGGGACATTCGATCCCAAACAGGTTTAACTCAAAAAAAGAAAATGGTTACTTGACCCTTTGCAAAAACCTCACGCCCCGCAGTGCCCTTTAGGAAACCTGAGCCTCCCAGCTATGTTGTCACACACTGAACCCACACCCAGAGTGTTAAGTATCACTGGCTCTAGGACAGAAAAATGTCATCATTCCCTCCTCCTGGCTGGTGTCTTTAAATAGCTCCGCTTATTTACGGGTGTACATAGTGTTAATGTCCTTCAGTTGCTCTATTTTCAAGGATGGAAAAGCAGTTGCTAAGCATTTCTAAATGACAGCCCCAGGGTTCATTAAAAATATGGCAAACATTTGCTAAGCTCATTAAGTGCAATTTTTGTGTGTGTGTATCAGATTCCTCCTCTGCATGTTCTGCGTGACCAAACATCTATTAACCCTAATCCCATTGATGAGTCTGATACATTCAAACCGGCAATTAGACAAAACAAAAGGGATATTTATGGAGAGACTCCTAAATGGGCTTTCATATTGGTCTAAGCTGTTTCAAAACGACAGTTTAATTCCCCTCTGTTAATCCCTCACTTCCAGAGCACTCCCTTTGTTTGATTATAGGCTGTCAGATTTAGGGATTCTGATTGAATCAAAATTTGAGGCAAACTAGAAACACATAATAATTACGCCATTTAAGCACTCTTGCCTACTGTATAAGCAAAACGAAGTGCTCCACAAATGAAGACTCCTCTGCACAAAAGCTTTCTAAAATGTGCTGCTTGTACAATTAGAAGCCATAGAATACGAATTAGGTGGTTGTTTCTCTGGATCCTTTCGAAAATCCTCCAGTTGATGAATTTGGTGGTAAAATATCACCCATTAAATCTGTGGACTAGGCAAAAATATTTTAAGACCGGCTCCCTCTGCTCTTCCTCCCCTCCACGCCCTCGCCTCCCGCCCCAACCGCAGCTGTGGACTTGTCTGACCCGCAGTGGTTAATCTGAGCACCGGCTCTCATTTGGCCATTCCAGCTTTCCATTAACTCAGGGCCACGGTGGTGGTATTATTAGAGGCGGAAAGGATTCTGCATCACTTACATGGTGTAAAGCTGGACAAATAAACAAGTACTGACCATGGATGTCTCCCAATCACACTGGGCCTCAATTTTTGAATGCGCTCTTTCAAATAGCAAAATGACCCTCTCTAGCTTGTAAAACCTCTCTTTGTTTTCCCTCAAAGAGAAGGAGACTCACCCGGAGGAGTGGACTTTTGACAGAGTTCCCCAGCAGTAACATCATTTTCAAGTGGCTCTTGACCAGCTGAGCTTTTTCAAAGTGTAACTTTTATAGCCACAAAGGATCATGTCTTATTTGGGTTCATTAAATTTCCTCTTACTTTGCAAAGGGCTGACCAAACTCGCAGCTGCCGAGAGCGAAGCCAACCCTTCATCATTCTTCAAGTCAATTCAGCACTGGTCAGGCCTGTATTCGAAAGCCCTACCCAGATTTAGACCTCATAATTTGGTCTCTGTTGGGAGGAAAAAAAAAAAAGGATTCCCTTGTTCTGGTTAGAAATGGATCTTCTTTTGCTACCGGCAAAAGTTCTAGTGTTGCCAGTGTTAGCATGGCAAGGAGATATAAGGTGACTTCTGGAAGTGCTGCATGAGTGAGATGAGGGTGCCGGGACTCACAAGGAGAAACATTATCTAAGAAGCAAGGAGAAAATAAACATGAGTTCAACAAGAGCCACACTGTCAACACAAAATCATCCTCACCCCCTCTGCTCTCTCCCCTGGGAACTACATTTCCCAGAATTCCTTACCACCAGAATTCTCCGTCAGGTGCTTCCAAGGAAAGGTTCTCACTCAGGGTGGGGAAAGCAAAGAGAAAAGCCACTTCTCTCCAGCAGCAACTGAGGTCCGGTCACTTGAAGGTCCTGGTGTCCTGTTGAAAATCACTTCAAGGCTGCCATGGCTTCCCTCTGCTTCCTGCACTTTCAGATTTCTTGAGCACCAGAAGTTCCCTCCCAACCTTGGCTCCCAGACCTTGTCATGGATGTGCAACCTCTAATTCCTGGTGTTAAAATACTTCCTGCTTCAAATACCTGGCCAAACGCTGACTGATATGGGTAATAGATCCCCAGAGCCAGGAAGGCGAGCTGAGTTGACTGAGGCCAGTCCACTTTGAAGAATGGGATCTGGAGCTTAGCGTGGGGAGCCTTCTATCTCATTCACGCGTGTAAGCATCCTTTCAACAAATTCTTAGTGAGCACCTGCAATATCTTAAACCTTCTGGTAGAAACTAGTGATAAAGAGATAGCTCCCTAACCCAGAGATCTTATAGTATAATAACAAGGGGGAGGAGGCAGAGAGCTACAGCTGCCAATTATGGAGAGATTGACAAGCAAAGACTAACAATAGGAATGTAATTTAGGAAAACAATTAGTTGGGAACCAAACAGACCCGAGTTGTAATCTCAGCGCTGCCACTTCCTGACCATGTGACCTTGAGGCAATCTAATCTGTTTACTCTCTGAGTATCTGCTTCCCAGTTCTTATCTTACAGGACTGTTATGAAATTAGAGACAATGCAGATAGAGCACCCAGCATAGTGCTTAGTCAACTAAAACATACTAGCCACTCAACAAATGGCATTTGTACCTTTCCCCCTACCAGGCACTAAGCTTCCTAAAGGCAGCTGCCATGTTTTACTGGCGTAGTGTCCCAAGGATTTACCTGGCACAGTGTCAGATGTTCAATAACTCACGAATGAATGACGGAATAAATGAATATATGAATAAACTGTGTGGTACATATTACATACTTGATAATTGAGCTATCCATATTATAGTTAAATATAATTAATATACTATAGGTATGTAGTAAACCCAGTGGGGGAAAAGGAGAAGGAAGTCTTGGAGGAGTCAGAGAGGAAAGGAAACTTTTGAGCTGAGAGTTGAAGGATGCGAAGGAGTAAGATCCTACTGTCTGGATATGATGACGACACATCAATACACCCAGCTGAAAAGAGTGCCCTGGGCACTCCTTGCCTGAGCATCTTCGGGCCTCTCATTCTGGATGATGACTGAGCCTTGCCACCTCGGGCCAGAGTGAGCCTCCTGTGACCTGTTAAATTAACTACTAGCCCTGCTATTCTCTGAGCTCTCAGGTAGGGAAACCCACACATCACACAAGAATGCCCTGTGAGTGACGCAGGCTCTCATTTCTGCTGAAGGAAATGAATTCAGAAAGAAAATGATAATCTACAGGGAGTAACACCCACACAGTTATCACTCAAATGATCCCCCAAAGGCTTGGAATCTGATTGGAGCGATGCTTCATAAACTTCCTTTCAAGGGGTTTCTTTGTCGTCTTAGTAATTATGAAAGACTTTCATAGTCTGATTAAATATGTTCAATCCCTGTTCAATTTTATACTTATTTTTAAACTATACCCATTGTTTCTCTTTTGCTAATTTTCTTTTTCTTTTTCTTTTTCTTTTTCCCTTGCCGATGCAGCTTTAATTTCACGGATTTTCCCCTTTTTTCTCCTTCCCAAATCCTCCTTCTCACACCCCCTCACCAAATGTCAATAAGATTCCCAGATCCTTTCTAGGTGACCTCTTCATTCATGGTATGTTTTTCCTGGTCTTCTCCTGGCAGAGTCTCAGACCAGGACAATGGCTGCAGGCCTTGCTAGTTTCCATGCTCAGTCAATCATTCACTCATTCACTCTATAAATAGCTACTAAGCAGCCACTATATGCACAGCAGTGCTCTGGGCACTGAGAATACAGCAGTGAGCAGATCAGACAGGGTTTCTGAGTATGGAGCTTGCCTTCCAGCGGGAGCACACAGGTGCCCTCTGTATATACTATAAAATAAGTAAAGGGAGTAACTAAAGTTTGCCATTGGGCCCTCTCTCTTCCCCCTTTCAACATGTTTTCTGTCCTGTTTTACTTCCTTTACTCTGCCCACTGGCAAAACTTCTCTCTACCTGGGTTCCCCACCTGGTCCTCAGTGGAGGCTCCCAGTCAAGCATGCCCCCTCCCTGTTGGACCTAACCCATCTCACTCAAATTAAGTCCATCTATCCTGTATCCCAACACTTCTCAAATTAGGATATGTGTACAGTGTACCAGCCCCAAACCACATTTTTTTCCCGCAAAAAAATGCAAGAAAAATCCATTGCATCTTCCTGGATCATAATGTCCATTTGATGATAAATAGGGATATAGTAGAGCGTGGAATATAAAGTTAACAAAAATTCTAGATACAAGGAAAAAGAGACATCGTATGGTTGGTTGCTTTGCTCTATGTCTCAGAGTCCTCAAGAGCAGTAAGAGAGAGACAAATGAGAACAGAAAGAGAAATGAAGACAGAGTCAGAAGTGAGCTGGGGCGTGGAGAGGTGCACATTCCTTCTCCAGAAGGATTACATTAGGAAACCCTTGAGAATCAGGCTGGCTCTCGTTTCCAAAGGGCCTGGATCTCCAGGCTTATGATCTCACTTTTGTCCTGCTGCAAGCCCTCCAAAGGCTTCCACGGGGATCAGAAAACCATCCCAGCCGCTCTGCACCACCTGCCCTTACCCACCTCTCAAAATTTATCTAATACCTTTTCTCCTACTTGTCTTTCTTCAGTCACTAGGGCCCTCTTTTCTTCCTAAATGTAACCATCTTGTTCCCTCCTTGGGGTTTTTGCACCAGCTGCTGCTGTCTTTGCTCACAATCTACCTCATCCCATACCATCCTTCCTGCCATCATGTCTTCACAAGGTTAGAACCTTCTTTCCTTCTTGTCACTTGCTTTCTGTTTAAATGACACCTTCTCAGAGACGTGATAACATTGATCTGAAGGAGGCTTCCTGTCAATTGCTCCAATGCCTCCCTCTTTTAATTTTCTTTATAGCACTTATCACTATCTGCAAAGATCTTATTTGCGTATTCGTGTATATAATGTCTAATTGCCCAACCCAGGTCACAAATCCCATGAAAGCAGGGACCTTGCCTGTCTTATTTCCTGACACATGCATCCCCAAAGGGTCTAGGGTAAAGTAGGCACTGCATTAATATTTGTTTTTTAATTAAAGATTGAGGTAACACATTGCAAGTCTTTCCTGAGAGAAAACGAGGAGAATGGTATAAAAAAAAGAGAAAAAGTTGTACAAATGAAGATTTCTCTCTCTTCTTTATAGTTTTCTGTAGAGCTACAGCAATATAGCTCTTTCTATGGGCAGCAGATTATATCTGCTAATGCTCAAGAATGGTTCATTTGTTGGCAGTCAGCTTTTTAATTTAGATTTATTGTTTTAGACATTGTGTTAGGCACTGAAGACCTAGAGATGAATGCTGTTACTAACAGTGTAGAGAGTGCTTTGATGGAGGTGTGTACAAATTATTTTGAGCAGAAAGGGGACCCGCTAAATCTTGTCTAGAAGAGTTGCAGAAACAGCACGAACATATGTTCTGGGTTTGGGAAGATAAGAAGACATTTTACAAGCAGAGATGAAAGGAAAGTTCAGTCTAGGTAGAAGGGCAAGAACATTTGCAATAAAGTAAAGTTGTAAGAGATGCTGCTTTTACAAACAGGGGAAAAGTGAGTGTTTCTCACATGGCAGGCAGCCAGGGAGTAAGAGAGAAAGGTGGTGGGAGACGGATATGCGAAGGGCCTTTGCTGTCAAACTACAAGATTTGGACAATCCTGTGTCCACTAAGGAGTTAGGGAGAGGTTTTACGGGGAATGGTGACAAGATCAGACCCGTGTTTTAGAAAGGCAAGTGGAGCCAGTGTGAAGAAAGATTGTCCAATCGCCCTGGCTATGACCCATGGTGTATTGATATAAGCAAGAGATGATCAAGGCAGTGCCCTGGGATGCAGAGAAATCAACCCAGAGGCAGAAGTGACAATAGTCACTTACTAATTAGATCTGTGTGATGAGGAAGTGAGAGAAATCGTGGACAAGTGGATAAATCATCACCGTGGTCATGGTAGGAACAGACTAGGAACATAGGAGAGGGACAGGCTCAAAGGGAATTCTGCCAAGTGCTAATAAGGTTGAATGCGTGATTCATTCCAGCAGTCCTGGCATTTTATTGGTTGTTAAAGACCTCTAAGCCTTAGCCAGTGGGTATTTAAGGGGTGAGATAAAAACATCATGACAGACCAGCAGGGTAGTGATTTTTAAGACAGGGTGTCTGTCCCAGAATCCCTACTTGTCACCCACAAAGCCTGATGCCTTCATTAACTGAACATAGGCCAAGCCTACTAACAGCCACCACTAACATCCCCCACATCCCCATTGTCAAATATTATAAGTTGTTTCAATCCATCTAACATAATGAGACCACTTTGCAATTCCATTATGATTCACTCTCAAGTTTAAAAGCTGTAGTCAAACCATGATGAAGGAAAGGCATTAGGGAAGTGTGGTGACATCCTCTGGGGTTCCACATGCTTCCCTGGCAGCCAAGCCAACCTTCTGAGCATACCTCTTAGAGGATATTTGCCAATCTCTTTCTCCAAGAGTATTAGTAAAAATCTATAGCTCCCGGTTGGATACCAAATGCAGCTGCCACATTTCGTGATGGTGCCAGCAAAGTACTTCACATAGAGAGACAGCTTTCTGAGGCTGCTTTATTTCTTGTCAGCCTTTCAAACCTCACTCCAACAGAAATCTTTTGTATTTAAGCTAGTGGCCACAAAACCAGAATGTGTCTTCTGGTCAAATGTGCCTTTTATATGTCATACCACGTTTCTTCTCCTCTCTGATTTTTTTTTTAGATGGAAAAAATGCACTTGGTTTTTCCTGATGCCACTTTCATTATGGTCACAAACATCCTAACAGAAGCATATCTGTTCACATTGAGCCTTCTCGGGCCCAGAGAAATGCCATTCACAATTCAGTCACTGAATCTGCTTATCGCCTTGGAATACAGGCTTCTTTAGTTTAAATTTTCTGGGAGGCCATGGACACGTTGTCAGAGTTTGATTAGCAAAATGAATTAATAAATCTCTTCTTTTTTTCAAGGATGCTTTGTGTAGCCCAATTCTCAGCTTGTCCAGGGTAATGTCTGTACGGGTTTGAAAGAGGAGCCTGAGTGCATTCTCAGCCCAGCACCTTCTTCCACCGCCATATTGAAACTGGAGGTTATGGGTTTCCAGATCAAAGCCCTGACTTGGCCTGGAGCCTAGCTAATTACTCTGCTGGCACCGAGCCCCTTGGGGGATCAGATAGGCCTTCCTCACCTTGAATACAGCTCAGAAATGGGGAATTAAATACTGGATAAGGAACTGAGAGGAAGCATTCACTGCAGACAGAGTTGAACAGAAGTATCTGTTGGAGGACTGGGGCCCCTTGGCACCGTATCTGAGGCTCACAAATGACAAAGCAGATGTGAAGTGCCTTTGGGGGCAAATGGATTGGGAAAGACCTGAGGGACCTTTCCCATAATGCAAAACCTCCCTGAGAGAGGGAACAGTCCAGCAAATGGAGAAAACTTCCTGCAGCCAGAAAACTAGCCAAGAAAAATATGCAAAACTTTTGTGTTTGAGTAAATACTGCTTTAAAAACGCTTCTCAGGAACATGTATATAAATCCTTTGGCTATCTCTTAAATGAAAACTCTCCTACATTCAATAAAACAAATGTCTGCTCACATTCTCCAGTGAGCAACACATTGTGTTAAGAGCTATGAGGTCTCAAAAGTCACGGTCCCTGCCCGTTAGAGCTTCAGAGTGTGGGCAGACAGACAGCCACGCCATCATGAAAACGCATGCAGAAGTCATTGGAAGGAAAGTAGATGGTAAAAATATGTGAAGACTGAAAGGATCTGGAGGCCTCGCAAGAGGGCAGATTTGATATGAACCCTGACTGATAATTTGAATGTCGACAAGGTAGGGAAATGGAAGACAATTGTACACGGGAGGGACAGTAAAAGCAGAAGGAGATACCTGAGAAAGTTCAGGGCGTGTTGAAGGGATAGGGAGCAGAATTGGTGTATGGAATGCATAGCTGAACCCTGTGAAGGGGTGGAAAATGGGAAATAGCAGAGAAGGCCAGTTTTAAAGTCTGAGAATTTGGGAATTTCTTCTGTAGGCAGTAAGGAGACTCTGAATGACTGTGAGGAAGGGAAAGGCATGACCAGATCCCAGTTGTAGGGTGATAATGGAAAGCAGTGTGTATTTTGGACTGGAAGGGTGAGGTACTGGAGATAGAGAGGCTGGTTATAAGGCTATTATAATATTCCAGGCAAATACGATGATGACAAGAGAAAAAGAAATAGTCAAGGATGTGTATGGTAGCCCCTTCAGAGAGGTAAACAATGGCCCGCCAGAGACATTCACATCCTAATATCCAGAACCTGTGTATATGTTACCTTAGGAGGTAAATGGGACTTTGCAGATGTAATTAATGATCTTGAGATGGGAAGATTACCCTGGATTATCAGGATGGGCCCAATCTAATCACAAAGTCCTTCTCTGAGGGAGACAGAAGGATCAGAGTCAGAGAGAGAAGCAATAAGGATGGAGGCAGGGATCAGAGAGGAGAGAAGATGCTACCCTGCTGGCTCTGAAGATGGAGTGAGGGGCCAGGAGCCAGGGAATACGTGCAGCCTCGAGAAGCTAGAAGAGGCAAAGAAACAGGTTTTCCCCTAGAGCCTCCAAAATAATGCAGGCTGGCTGACGCCTTGACCTTAGCCCAGTGAGACCCGTTTTGGACTTCTTACCTTGAGAACTGTGAGATAATAAATTTGTGTTGTTTTAAGCAAGGAAGTCTGCGGCAATATGTTACAGCGGCAATAGGAAATTAAAACAATACGAGACACATTTCCCAGGTAGTATTGATAGTATTTATCAACTGATTAGATATGGAGAATGAGAAGAATGAGAAATCGAAATTGCTTAGTAAAATCATTGATAAATTAATTAACCATCAACAGAAGGAAAAATGGGCAGAGGAGAGTATGGTGAAAGAGAATGAAATTCGAAGGGGAAAAAGATAAGAAAAGAAGAGAGCTCAGAATAAAACCTTGGAGAACAGTATATCGGTCCTTACAAATGAGGATGACAGATGTCCCAAAGGAGGACAGGAAGGGGAACCGATGTCTGTGCCTTACACTACGCTAGGAAACTTACATTATTCATCTTATTAAGGAGCTTATAATTAGTCACTTCTGGATCTTATAAAACTTATGCCAGAACCAATCACAGCTTAATTTTAGGTAGATTCCTCTGCCTTCTGTGTGTCCCTTTTCTGGAATGCCTGTTCTGATTTACATGACCCCTGCTGTGTGTGTAACTTAGATTTCAATTTCCCTTTGTCCTCTTCAAGCTCACCAGAAAGAACCCACCACAAGCCACACGGCAGTTCTACTTAAACCCATGTGCTCTCCAGACTCCACTAAGCTAGGCCACTCTCGCCAGGTCCAGCTCTCCTGTACCTGTTCCCTCCTTCTTGAGCATTCCCATAGGAATTTCCAATTTCTCAGCCTTCTGTTAAGTAAAGCAGCATCCCTCCCCCCCACCCCCCCCAACCGCTGCCTCATCTCTGAGAGCTAGGGATCAGTGGGCACTCAGACCCTGGAGTCTCCACTTCATTTCCAAGTGGTTTTTCAAAGAACTTTCCAAAGACCTTCCCTTCCTCTAATGATGGATAAGAGAATAACATTTCCCCCACAGCATTACATGTGTATTTGTGATATGCAACCACAAATTTTTTTGGAACAAGGTAGAGTGCAAATAAAGTCAGTGCTCATAGTTTCCACCTCCCTCTTAGGGCAGAAATCTCTTTGTCCAGTAATCAGAAGGCATTCTTTTTCCTTCTGTTGAGAACGCAATTAAGTAAATCATAGAAGAAGCGTACCATTCTAAGACTGAAGATAAGATGATAATAAGTCACTTGTTCACATCTTCCAAAACCTTTCCTTCCAAGATGTCTAAACTGGCTTAGCAACTGTCTTCTTTGTGATGGACTCAGCTGGGAACAGCTGCCTTATCCAACTGGCACCATAGCACAGTGACAAGAGCCTGTGAGCTATTCAGGGACCCAGGAAAATGCTGGAGACCTGGGAAAAAAAAAGGTTTTTTTTAAAATACAAAAGGAGGACTGGAATTCAAAATTAATAAATATTGACTGAAATGCCCGTAAAAATATTATACTTAGATTTACCAATCATTAACTTTAATATTTGTAAAATTTCACTAAAACTTGAAAACAATCAGTAGCATATATTTTCTCACTTAGCAAGAATTTTGAATGCGCAATGATTTCAAAGAAACCATCGAAGTAAATGAGTTCCTTGATGTCAAGTAATTTTGCAAGGCAATTGTAAAAATCTTGTCACTTTATTTACAACAAAATTTATACTTCATTTCGGAAGTGGCTCTATGTTAATGTTTGATGCTCTGTGGTATGGAAGATCCAAAAATAAGATTCCTTAGGGTTTATGAGGACTAAAAATGGCCCTGATTGAAAGTATTACATGAAAGGTCCCCTCTACCCCATCCTCTAATGATGTGTGTAAGTTGCTTACCATTCACTCACTCGCTCAGACTTGCCTATTAAGCAATGGCTTTACTACCTCTGCTTTTTTTTTTAACAGCCAGAGAAATTTATTTTAAAATAGAAACATACATATATTAAGCTTTAAGACAATCAAATTTTAAACAAAAAGCCATTTTATCCCAGAGTCTATACAAAATGGATTTAAAGAGGCCTGTGAAATTCACATAAGCAGCACTTAAAAACGACTTGAAATGGAAATCCACACCTCCCTGCCTCCGGTGTCTGGTTGGCGGGAGGACACTGCAGTGAAGGGTGCAGCCCTCCCCCACCCTGGACACTTCCACACTAAGTGCCAACCACCAAGGGTGACTGCAAGAAGCCAACGGCTCAGTAACCGAGATAGATGTTTACACATTGGGGGAGGCATCATAAGTGCTGCCAGTCCCTCTCAAATACAACACAAAAGGAAGTCAGGAGATGTATGAGAAACATTCAAACAGATTTTGGCAATGCAGAAGATGTCATGTCCAGAAAATTCAACCAAAAACATCCAAAAACAGTCAGTTAGCTGGCAATCCAAGTTTTGTTGTGTGGCGGCAGCCCATGAGCAGCCCCAGCTAAAGGGGCTCAGTCTGTGTGGGGTTTCTGAAGGGGCTTCTCCAAGAAGGACTCCCCAGATTCATTCACTTTGCTCTTATCCACAGGATAAAGCCATTGCTGATGCAGGCAATAAATACTCTAGTTAAAAATTCTTGGATCTTTCACTTGCCGTTTACCTGCTCCCAAGAACATATCTCTTCAGACATCCATTCAGCTTTGCTCTGATCTTCTGAGGCATCTTGAACTCTCTTTTGAAAGCTGCCTGAGATTGGTATCCAGCTATACTCTAGATTCTTCGGAAGACCTGATAAAGGCATAGTGGTTGCTGTGGAGTTCCAGAATCATTCTCATGTTACTTCCTCTCTCAATCTAAAAGTTTAGTCTGTGCCTAGTGACACAATTATAGAAAGTGGAATTGTGACTTGAACTCAGAATCTAGCATGCTCCATTATCAGCTGCAACTCAAGGAGGCGCTCATCTCTAGTCCTGAGCTTCTATGCTCCACATCCCCTGGATAGGCTATCCTTGGTGGGAAGGAGAAACTTCCCTACCAAGCTTCCCTGGGTCTAGCATGGTCCGAGATTGCTAGCACCATGAAGTCCCATGAGCGGCAGCCTTGCACATCCATATAAAGGTTTAGCTGATTGTTTCACATGACACTGAGCAAGACATCACCTCTTCAGCAATGTAAGGAAATTCTGTTTAATGAAGGCTGGCCGATAGTTCTGAGATTCACTAGATATTACAAGGACTCATTTTACCCACCTCCCCTACGTATCTACCTATCCAGATCCCAAAGCATACCCAAAATTCTGTTCGCAAAAGGTCGGGGGGACCACCTCTTCTAGTCAGTTTATTATCCATCTCCCATATTTAGAGTATCTCCACTCAACATTTGAGTTTAGTGTGTCAGTTTTAACAGAGAATCTGTGAGTAAATACCTTCTTTATGAAATTTGAGAACTATGAGTTAGGAGCCACAGAACTATCCCAGGTAATCTTTCCACCATTCAGATGCTTGAGTAGATGACTGAGATGATATGATGTGGCCAGCAAACATACCCCATACAAGGACTTCAAGCATATCCTACAGTGGACCAAGGATCAATATAGGATGTACACTGACGGCACCAGGTCCCACAAGAGACCATCCTCATGAGCGACCCCATCTGGCTCACAGTCCATACTGCCCACGTTACTCACTCATATTAGAAATTGGAGAGCTGGGTCTTGGGGAGAGGTCATCAACCCTGTCCTTTTGGAATCCTGTGGCTTCAAATTCCTCATTCTGTCTGGTTTTCTAAATCTCTCCCCCAAACCCAGATTCCAGCAGTGTGGCCCAAATGGAGTTGGGATGCAGAATATTTAATTAGGTAGATCTGACCACCAAGTGGTACTTGAACCAGTTGCCTCAGGCCCTTAGAAAAAAGACAGCCTTTAGGCATTGTCACAATTACCCAGCACCCACATTTAGAATAATCCTGAGAGGGCTAAAGCTTTCCACAAGAAACTCCGAGGAAATTCCTGCTCTGTAGACACAGAGAGAGAGAAGGAGAGAGGTGCACCCGGAGTTCAGAAGGTCTACACCCTTGCTCCATTACTTAGGTTTTGGAGACCACAATCACTAGTTATCCTACATATATTAATCCTCCCTCCTGCACACAGATGAGTGGAATGGAGGGTTTGTAAATGGACCCATTATCCTTCCCAGTTTCAAATGTGGGCTTTTAGGAAGCACGCCAAGACCACGGAAATGTACAGTCTAGATTTTTGAACAATCCCTTCTGTTTCCCAGGGCCTCCATGAGGAAAGCACTAAATATACTAAATATACCCGGCAGCTAGAAAGGCATTTTATCTGGGGTTTATTGGTATGTAGCCTTCCTGAACCAGCCTTCCTTTTTGTTGTCACTTTAATTTTGCTGGCCTGCCTTGCTCAAGTGCTTGGCAGAGGGAACGCCACCTCACAGCAGCCTGGGAACCTCCACCTGGCCAGGCTGCTTTCCAGTCACTCTTTTGCTCTGGCTTCTGTTAAGTGGCTGGCAGGTCTTCTTAAACCCCATCTCCTTTCTCTCCTCTTCCAGATATCTATTTCTCAACATCCAAAACAACAGAGCCTTTTCCCTTCTAAATCAATCTTCATTTTCATAACCAACTCTGCATTCCTGAGGTGGTTAGCAAATGCCTGTTTTTATCAGAGGTTTAGTATTACAGTCAAGATCTTGCCAGGCTCTTAACATGAGGATTGTTGGTTCACTAATTCAGCGGTGGAGCACCTACCACCTGGCCCGAGGAGAGAGCTGCCTTCATATTCTCTCTCATGGACTCGCAGTCTCTGAAGGGTTGTGAGTCTGCCGACTTCAAGTATGGTGGTTCATAGGCAGAACTCCTAAGCTAGAGATATTAAGCTGACTGTGGCATGGGAGAGAGAGTTGCTTCCCTTCCCCTTTCTCCTCCTCCTTTCTCTTTGGTCTCCACCCCAAATACTGGAGGAAAACAAAAGGGGAAAGGACGCAGCCCTGTGAGTCTTCCAGGGTTGACCAATTACACAAGTCGAGAAATGCCCAACAACTGCTACACTGGACTCACTCATTGAAGGACAGGCAATTCATAAGTCAGGTACAAATATATGCATAAAGCAAGGGACCGATATACTACAGAGCGAGCATTTTCTTGTAAATGAGGCGATTACCAGCAGCTCCAGAAATGGCCTCGGTGCTCTCCCTTTACATGGCCAAGACGGCAGGGACAGCCACCACCTCCTGGCTGCATAATCTTGGTGAACCGCAGGAGATGGTAATTACTTAGGAGTCTTATTCTTCCAAAGCTATTGATATGGAAGCTTGTCTCAAGCTTGAGTAATGTTTTCTTGAGAATTCTATGTCTCCTATCCTCTGTGCCTTTATAGTCTCATCTTTTCTTTAAATATTTGAAAGCTTGCAAGTCTACTTTCTCCAGGCAATCCTTTCATCCCTATAGGGCTTTTCAGAAGTGAGATCAGTATAAGTGAATGGATAATATAAAATATGCCACTAATTTTATGCAGTGTTATATTTAGAAATATAGGCAGACTCTCCAAATTATACTAATTTGCATTAAAATGTGAAATGGGCTTTTGTTTAAAGAGTTTTTGTGCTCTTTCCACAGAAAACCTTCAGCACTTATTGAAATAGTTAAATTAGCAAAATCTTTAGAGACGCTCCCTAATATTACCAGAAGATTTTAACATCTTAAATAAAAGCATTCTAAAACCTTTCCCAAACCCTCGAGGCAGATTGCAAGGCCTAACCCAATATGGTGCTCTTTTATTTTTTGTAAAACCCGATATTAGAGGCTAAAAAGAGAAGAAGGTGCATTTAGGAACTGAATTACACAATGAAACAACAGACATTGTTTAGTTCTGAATTCCATAATAAAGGAAGTCTTCCTTTATGAGGAGACAAGAATACAACATCATGGTAGGTATCTCGAAGAAATTTTAGCTTTATAGCCAAAAGTTTGGAAATAACATCTTTCTAAAATCCTAAGTGCGAACATAACACGTTGGAAAAGAAGGAACAAATAATAGGATTTATTTGCGATGTTTTACTGCTAGTTGCAGAACAGAAACAAAATATCTACATTAAAAGCGCACTATTCTTAGGCAGCGGCAGCCAGCCCCAAAAGCCTTCAGGCTCAGTGATTCCATAGGATTTGGGAGATTTTCCCACTGGCTTGCTCAATCTGATGCTAGCAGGAGTATCCTTCAACTTGCATAGCTCTCATTTAAATGCATATCCTATTACAATGGAACAGCAAGTTTCTAGATCTTGACGAGGCTTGTATTTTACTCCTAAGAAAAACAGAACAAAATGGTCCACAAAGGCGCCATTGATGTTCAGCTGGGTCTAGCTAAATCACAAGCTGCTTGTTAGGGGCAGACAATCAGCGTGGGTCTCCTGAGCATGCATAGCAGCAATCTGGAAAGGATGCGGGGCCAAAAGGGAGACGGAAACGAATGCCAGCTCCTCACCCTCATCCCTCTATAAAAGAGGGAGCCTGTGTCAACCCTTGTTCTTGCCTTGAGAAAAATTATACTACCCTGGGGAGTTAAAAAAAAAAAAATAGTCCTCAAATTTTCAGCCTCCTTGAATGTTTTTCTGTAGCTTTTTTTCTTCTTTTTTTTTTTTTGCTATTTGCCAAGCACCCTGGTTGAACTAGCATTTACTGAGCACTGTGATATGCTAGGCAGCTTCACAAATATTATCTTGTGTCATCAGCCAATAAAACTATAAAATAAGCACTCGTATTCCTGCTGTGTAGGTGAAATATAGAATTTCAAAAGATTATATGACTGCCCAAAGTTCACTGCTAGTAAATGATGGGGTCAGGGTGGGACCTGTGTCCTTACAGCCAACTCCCATGTCCTGTCATCTCCAGCCCAACTACCCAGCTCTCGAGGTCGGTGTATCAGAACATAGCAAGCTCCGTCAGCAACCTTTGAGTCCCACCAGTCCTTCGGGCTGTAAACTATCCAGAATTTTTACAGGAACTTCACCCCAGAGCTCGCAAGGATCTTTCATATTGTCACAGAAAACATGAGAAAGCCTCAGAAGAGAATTCCAGCTGTGGCACTACCCATCCGAGGGACCCTGTACAAGTACTTATCTTTCATGCACTTCAGTTTTGTTACCTTCAAGTTGGGGATAATAATTAGGACTAAATGGAGTTCTCTTCCTCTCTCTGTCCTTTTCCATGCTCACACCTGGTGTAGAGAGGATTTGCAGTACACATGTCCATGTTAGGCTGGGTAAGGGAGCAAAGATTAGTAAGAGAGAGGTTTGTTTGTTTCACTCTTAAGAATGTGAAGATCTTCCTGATTATAGCAAACCAACTCTGAAAATATCATAAGACAATACAGAAATTTGAACACTACCTTTATATTTAATGATATTAAAGAATTACTGTTCAAATTTTTAGATGTGCAATAGATTGTATCAAGGTAAATTTCCTGGTTATGATATTGTATTGTAATATGCCAGATGTTACTGTTGGGGAAAACTGGGTAAAAGGATATACAGAATTTCTTCATAATAATTTTTACAATTACAGATGGATTTGTAATTATCTCAAAATAGTTTTTTTTTAATTTAGATGTGTTGATGCCATTTGGTTATGCTAAAAAAGCTTAAAACTTTTAGAGATGAATAATGAGGTATTTATGGTTGAAATAGTTTAGAAATATATGTATTTGGCAAAAAGAATGCATTTTAAATGCTGTTTTTACGTTTTACCAAAATAAGATCAGATTTTTAAAAGGGAAAATTAAAGAAAATTACTAGTATAAACCCCTACCAAAGTACTAAAAGCTGTACCATATTCCTAAAAATAATTCATGCTTTTGGTCTCAGTGTTCCCATTTTTGTGAATCAATTGTAAGCAAACATATACATGAATATGTATATTCATGAGAAATGTACATAGCACAGATACAGAAGCAATCCACAATCATTTGCAAGTATGTCAAAATGAAAAACAAATAAGTACTACGTGAATAAAAACTGTAGAATGTTTTGTCAGTGGTAAGATTAGAAATATTGAAAGGCGAGCATATAAAAATATATTTCAACAAGTTTTTTAAAAAGAAGAATTCAGGGAAAATGAAATGAGACTTCTTGGCTCAGCCTTGAAGTGGTGACAACTTGCACCTTGGTCCCAGGGCAGAGAAAAAAAAACAAGAGTCCAGCCTCAAAACTAAACATTTCACATGAATTATTCCCGTTTAATCTTCACATAAGGTAGATAGTACTACTGTTGTACCCATTTCACAGATGAAGAAATTGAGATGTTAAGAGGTGAGGTAGCTCGCCCAAGGTTACAAAGATAGTCAGGGACTGAGCTGGGATTCAGATTCAAGCAGTCTGCTTTCAGTGCCTGCATCACCAGTCAAGACAGCTGATATCAGCAAGAGGAAGGTTCATTTCTTCTGCGGATTCTCCTCTCAAGTACTTGAAAGACTGAGAGCCTCTTCCTACAGTGCACATAAGGACATTCATTGTAATTTAAACTAGAATCTATTTATCAGATGAAGTAGAAATTTCCAATGAGAAGATGAAGCACACATACAATTAAGGACTCTGTGTCTCCCAAATCAATAAGAATTGATTGAAAAATAAGCAATTGCCCTTTATCTGTTACATCAGCTGCAGCCCCTCTTCCACTAAACGGTAATGAGAAATGTAGATGGAGCTCAATGGTTTCTCAGAAAATAGACACATTTCCGATGTGGACTGGGATGATGGAAACACAGGCAGCCCACTTTATCTGAGGACTGACTGTCTCTGGCTAAGTTTTCACCGCAGAGAAAGTCAGATAAAGCCTTTCCAGTAGGAAGGGAGGGACAAGTTCCTGGTTCCCTACATTCACTCACCCCATTCCTCTGCCTCAGTCCTAAACAAAAACGCAAAGTAGGTTAAGTTTGTACCCAGAAATGGACCCTGCACCATCTAGGTATTGTATGGACATGTTGGTTTTGTTTAATTTCTTGTTCCAGAGCCCTCCTTTCCTTTATTTTGCTGGGAGTCACCCCTCGCTCACATAGAAGCCCTACGGTTCTCAGTGTTTGGATAGTCTCTCCTCCTTACCACTGTTCAAAACCTGCTCATAGGAAATGTTCTGACCAGGCCACTTATCCTAACCTGTAATTGACTTATTAACTTTTTGTGTATCTGAAAGTTTTAATAATAAAATTTGGGGGGAAAATATAAGAGAGATTTCCAATTTAAAATATTGTCCAGAACAGGACACAACTGCACAGGGTTCTCAATGGTCAAATCTGGGTCACTTTGATCTGGGTTCCAAACTAAATAATGACAGTAATGAACATCTATGAGTGCATACTGCATAAACGAAGAATCATATAAATAAATAAATGGAGAAGAAGGGAAAGCTCTCATTAGAATAGAATTCAAATTAACAAATGTAGATGGAATGATGGAAATAGAAAATCACTAATTTGGCAAACACCACAGTAATAACTGTCGTAGGCAAGAATAATTATTAGGCATTAATATTACTGTCAGTACTATCATTGATGAACACCGCACTTAGTGGGCAAAATATGAGAAGATATTTACATAGTCTCAATATCTCCCCTCAAAAGACTTATTAATTGCAAAGATAAAAATAGTCATTTTACAGTGAAGAAACCTGGAGGACACCATTTTAACCCTGGGGCCAAAGTTATCATCACCAATGATGAGATATCAACAGCATGTGCCTCCTATTTATGATGTACTGAGAAAGACACAATATCACGTGGGTGATATTCTTTTTTTTTCCTGCTTTTTCTCCGCAAATCCCCCCAGTACGTAGTTGTATATTTTAGTTGTGCGTCCTTCTGGTTGTGGCATGTGGCATGCCACCTCAAAGTGGCCTGACAAGTGGTGCCATGTCCATGCCTGGGATCTGAACCAGCGAAAACCCAGGCCGCCAAAGCAGAGCATGGGAACTTAACCACTCGGCCACGGGGCCGGCCCCTGGTGATAGTCCTGACCAAAATTCATAATATGAATTTAGTCATGAGGAAATCTCAGACAAATCCAACCTGGGTGCTCTACCAAACTGTCAAGATCATGAAAGACGAAAAGACTAAGGAACTGTCACAGGTTAAAGAGACCAAAGAGATACAACAACTAGATACATACGTGATCCTGGATCAGATCATGGTCTAGAAAAAGAACATTCGTTGAACAACAAATGTGGGAAGAAATTTGAATAAGGTCTGTAGATTACTTAGATGCATGGTGGCAATGTTAATCTCTTGATTTTGATAATTATACTGTGATTATGTAAGATGTTAACATTTAGGAAAGCTCAGAAGTGTTATGAAGGAGCTCTTTGTACTGTTTTGCAACAATTTTTAAGACTGAAATCATTTCAAAATGAAAAGTTAAAATATTTAAAGCATGTAGAAAGAAAAATTGGCAGTCCTTTACACAGCCGACTCTGATAGTCTACCAAAATGCCCATTAAAGAAAAAAACACAGAGAAAACTAGGAAGACTGACACCCACAAAGATTTGTTTTGAAGACTGAATGTTATGATGTATGTAAGGTGTTCACCTTAATTCCCAAACTATAGTAGTAAAAACAGTAGTAGTAGTCATAATAATCAGAATAAAAGTGATGTTAGCTAACACCGGCTGAGTACTTACCACAGAGGAGAGAGACATCAGATTTATATCATGTTTATCATATTTAGTTCTGATAAGAACGCTATGGAGTAGGATACAGTCAATAAATGCTGATGCTCAAAAATGCTAATTTATTTCCAGCAACTGGGAAAAAAATTAATGGAGCCATGGACCATGTCTTCCTTGTTTAGATATATGTTACCAGAACGAAGCACAGTGTCTTACATATAACAATGATCCACCATGTGTATTAGTTGAATCAATGAGTTAATAAACAAGAAAAATAATATGTGATCTATCCATCCTTTGCATCATCAATAAGCAGCTCTGCTCGTCATGCTTCTCAAAATACGGGAAGCCAATTTTCATTCCCCCACAACTGACTGGCATTCTTTATTAGCTATCAAAAA
The DNA here is from genome assembly GCF_021613505.1 of Equus quagga. Classification (NCBI taxonomy): domain Eukaryota; kingdom Metazoa; phylum Chordata; class Mammalia; order Perissodactyla; family Equidae; genus Equus; species Equus quagga. Next base: position 93,103,966 of record NC_060272.1, read on the forward strand.
AATTGAGATTGTCCCCTCTGTGCTATTAGGCCTTGGCTTTGCATCCTTGCCTCATCTTTCTATGTCCACCCAGAGGCCACTAGGCTCAGAAAACAGGTTGAGAAGCCTGGAGGGAGGGAGCAATGGCATATTGCTCTGAGGGAAGTGTAGTCACCCAAAGTAAATTGTTGCAGATGGCGGCCAGACATTGGAAGAAACCTAATGTAGCTCACATTAAGGAAGTCTGATTTTTCTACACCATAACATTTTGAATCTCAAGAAACTGAGCAGTGGTACAGAACAGGAGGCATTTAACTCCATTCAACAGAGCAACACTAGAGGGAAGCTTGCTCAGCTTTGGGAAGTAAGCTGGAACTGTACAGATATTTCCGTCTATACAAGAAGGGGTGTCCAGCAGTGCCCAGGAGATGGGGAAGGAAGCCTCAGCAAGCTCAAGGGCCCTGAGGGCTGGCAAACGATTGAGCACTCCCCACTTGTGGATATGAAAAGAGACAAAAACAAGATTATGCCTATTCAAAACAAAAAGTACCAGAAAATAAGGTAAGTTAATTTCATACTAAACGAACTTCTGAAAACGATTTACTCTAGGAATCAAAGAAAATACTACAAGGCTTTTGGACATTCTCATAAGAATTTCTCATAAGAAATCGTCCAAACCAAAGCAGCTGATATCTCTGCCCCTCCTTCTTCGCAGCCACCTGGACTTCTCTCTGCTTTCTCTTTATATCTACGTCATTCTCTTTTTTCCTTATGACTTTCTGCTCTGTGAGTATATAATGAAAAGCAGACAACGGGCTAAGATTAATTATTTATAATTAATTTAACAAGTAGTGATAATAGGTGCAGGCATAGATTACAAGCTAATATAAAATATTATATAGAAAAGTGGTGCATGAAAATCAAATTTAGACTAGCCAAATTTTTAATGTTGGTGATGAAGAGTTTGATATTGTAGATAATCAAATAATCAAGGGCGAAGAGAAACATAAGAAGTGCGCTCCAAATTTATTGAAGGAGGGGAGAAGAAAAGCTTTATAAGAAGATGACAGATAAGGAAATAAGACAGTGGAGATCAAACCATTTACTTAGCTAAGTTCCACAGGGGAAAATGTGAAGGATTGGAATACAGGCAGAAATCACAGGTGAAGAAGGCATTCCACTGCTAGTTTTAAGAAAATGATTGAATATACTTATCAAAAGTGTCAAGGTTATGAAACACTGTCACAGACTGGAGGATTCTAAGGAGGCATGACAATTAAACGCATTGCATCCTGGAAGAGAAAAAGAATAATAGTGGAAAAACTGGTGAAATCCAAACAAAGTCTGCGGTTCAGTTAATAATATTGTACGAATGTTAATATCTCAATTTTGATAAATATACCATGGTTATATAAGATGCTAACATTAGGTAAATCTGGGTGAAGAGATATGGGAATTCTGTGCACTATTTTGCAACTTTTCTGTAAATCTAAAATTATTTCAAAATAAGTTTTTAAAAATAATTGAACAGTTAAATCAAAGGAGTTGATTGGATTCCTGGAAAAATTATTGAAAAGAATTCCGCTTCTGCATATGCTCAGGCAAATTTTTTAATGAAAAGGGTAAAAATAGAACCCTATACACATCCAGAGAAAATAAGGCAGTTAGCTCCAAAGACCTAGCTAACTAGCTAAGCATCAAAATATTACAGTTAAAAACTAATGGAGACTCCAGGAAAGGGATAGGAAAACAATTCTTATGGGAAATTTTAGGACCCCTTTTTTAAAATCTAAAATAGATTTTTAAAAAGTAAATGAAGATATTAGGTGAATAACAGTTTTAAAAGACAACTGATATATTTATAAATATAACAAAATATATATGTATACATGTATCTATTTGTGTAGATATACTACTACACACACATACATATACATAAAACCTTAGTACAAAATTTTATAAAATCTAAATTAAAAGAATTTTTTATAAAGGAAAAATTAGCAAATTATAACGCTGTAAAATAACTAAATAAATCCAAACATTGGTTCTATGAAAAAAAATTAAAATGTTTTAAAAATGCTGATGAAACATCATAACTAATGAATATAATAAATAATAAAGTATAATAAATTTTAAAATATAGGTTAAAAAATAGAAAATACTCTATGATTCTAAAAATAAGAACATCTTGATAGAATATTTGGGTTTATGGGAAAATAGTATATTATCTAAAATAATTCAATTAAATATTTTAAATTACAAAAAGACTATCACAGGGAAATTATTTTAAAGTTTATCTAAAAATTACTTCAAAAAGTAGTTTATCTACAAATTACATAGATTTTCAAAAACAGATTATACTTGTGCTACAGAAACTACTCAATTTTTTCATAAGCTAACAAACCCTAAGGCCAAAACTGGACACAAAGAGCACCAAAATAATTTTTTAAACACAAATCTTACTTATTAATATGAATACTTCAAACTGAATTCATTAGTACAAAAGAATTAGCCACCATGACTAAGTAGGTTTATCCCAAGAATTCAGGCATATTGGGAAATCTCTTAATATAATTATTTAAAAAATAGGCCCAATAAGAAAAAAGATAAAACATTTAATTTAATCATTTCGATGTTTCAAAGGCATTCAACAGCATTTAATATCCATTCCTTATTTTTTAAAAACCTTAGAAAATTAAAAATAGAAGACTATTTCTCAACATGATAAACTTGGATAGACAGTTCAATAATACGAGAAGCAGACAAAAAGAAAGAGATGATTATTGGAAAGGAATTTTTTAAATCATCATTAATAAAATAAAATATATTTATTTGTTCAGAAAGCCCAGTAAAATACACTCTACAATTCTTAGGATTAATAAGTACAATAAAATATAATATAATACAATAAGAAGATGAGATAAATATACATGGTTCAGTTATTTTTCAGACAAAAGATCAATAATAGCATTTCAACAAAATATGCACACACAAACTATTTTGGAAAAACCTTAATTAGAATCTTGGGGTGTCAATGTCAAGAAAATATTAAATTTTCTTAAGAAATATAAAAGCAACTTGTGTAACCAGACTAGATATTGCAAGTGTTTTCATTTATATTTCTGTTAATTGGGCTCTTCTCATCCTAGTCTAGACACACCATGATAATATATAGCAGACAGTACCCAGTACATACCTTGGGGCAGGATTGGGACTAAGGGAAGTACCACATGCCCATCGTCATGAAAAGGTGGCGCCTTTCTGTGATTTAAACAACAAAATTGACTACCAATACCATTTTTCTTAAACGGGAGGTCACAGGAACTTGCCAGGCACTGTGCAGGAAAATGTGGTATATCTTTCCTGAGATATAAGACTGACTCGTTATTTTGAAACATCATTGTTAGTGCAGCAGGGTATAGAGAGCTCTTTGTTTAAGAAAATATACCATGCTAGACCACTCTGATTTTGACAGGGTTTTGAAGAGATGAAATGAAGACAGATAGGAAGAAAAGGAGACAGTCAAACTGTTCCGAGACTTGAATGTTCCTGTTGACTCAAAGACGAGTCATTAGGAAAAATCCAAGAGGGAGTAGCTTGATATGGCAGGAGTATGGAGTCTACAGGAAAGAACTGTCCAGTGAGGACTTGAATTCAACACGATAGGATCCTGAAGCATTTGAGGACAAGTTGTCTGATATTCCATTCTTGGTTTGTCATATAATGCTGTGTTGTTAATCTCCATGCCTCCTGCCCTACATCAACTGCCCAACACTCCTATCCCATCCTCATCTTAAAATTTCAGTAAATATCCACTACAAGGAATGTTTTGGGTGTGCAATATTGATGGAAATTAAGAAAAGTGCCTTTGATCCAATACCGGTCAGCATGGAGCAGAGAGAAACCCTCAGAAAAGGAGAAACCCTTCAGAATAAACAAGAAATCAGAACTGCTACTTCAACAGAAGAACCTAAAGCTCTAAGAATCATACAATTCTTGAGGCAGCCTTAGACTTCCGTGTGGTCCAGGGAAACTAGCTCAACTTTATATCAATCTCAATGGACAACGGGACAAGAATCGACAGTTGGATGGCATTATTTTATGGAGTAAGGTCTAAGGTTATAGAAATACGAAGAATAACAAAATAAATTAGAAAAATGTTGAACTTCCCACATATTCCTTTGGACCTTCTCCTCCTATCCATAGAGGAAAGTTCACTTCCCTTGACCATTAAGTTCGGCCAACATTTCTGTGATATGTTGAAATAGATCAGCAGAGCTACGTGTACAAAATCATGCAACAGAATGACTCAATATCCAGAGCAAACCTTGCTTTCTACTTGTCTAGATATCTTAACATATTCTGGAAAGCATCTGGCCAATTTGGCGGGTAGAAAAACAAGTTAGGCAAGCACATTTTAGCAGTGTACGTCCGGCATGACTTAGAGAGCAAAGAGGACCCGGTAAAGAGTGGGGGATGCTCGTACCTTTTAAGGAAGACTCTCCCCAAATGGGCCTGTGAGCAACATTCCTCAAATTAGACTAACTTCTCTTGCTCTGAGGCCACACTCTGTAACCAATCTTTTGATAGGATTTGACAAGGTTTTAGTTTGCATAGGAGCTTGCATACTGTAAGAGAAAGTCTTATCTACTGCCATGAGATTAGTAATTCTCTTATCTGTTGTATTTCTCATTGTACATTAATAAATTTACATTCAGATTTAACAGTGTCCTGTGAATTCACACCATGACTGAAAGACTGATAATCACTGAAACAACAAAGTTTCTGGGCCTGGAAAGCTAAGAGTCACAACTAACGTTAATCAAGATTGTATTTCTTTGTTTTCTTACTTGCAAATGACACATCCCACTGCCATATGCATTCTTTCAAATATCTAAAGGGCCTCTACTAGCTTCTCTGGGTTGAAGAGTTAAAAAGGGAAAATGGGACACCTATGGGAAAGATTGAGGGTATGAGAATGACCTCCTTTCTTCTTTCCATCACAGTCTCAGAAAGTTTTTCTCAACTATGTAGCTCTGTGGACACTTCTCATCAATTTCCTATTTTGATCGAATTCCATCCTTCATACACAGCAGTAATTCTCAAAGTGTGGTCACCAGACCTTCAGCAGCAGTATCACCTTGAAAATTGTTAGAAATGCAAATTCTTAGGTCCCACCCCAGACCTGATGAATCCAGAACTCAGGAGACAGGGCCCTGCAATCTGTTTTAGCAAACCCTCCAGATGATGCGGCTCATGCTAGAGTATGTGAAGTGGTTGAGGACCTTTGGAGTTTTTCATTAACTTCACTAATTGCAGGTGGCACTCTCTCTCCAATATCAGTGTGAACTTGCCCTCCCTGAGGTATTTCGCAATTGTAGGGTCATTAATTTAAACTGATTGTCTCTTAATGTCATTTGTCACCATTAGCAAACCAAGTTGTGTGCCCCAATGGGAGAAAAAAATCAATCACCATTTCTTGGGCTGAAGCTGAGTAAGTATTGCAATAAACCAGAATCTAGATACCCCACGGACCCCTGCAGCTCAACAGCATATCAAAATCTAGCTAGAGGATGAAAATGAGGAGTTTCTAGCTTTGAGAGACTGAGAAGTATACTGAAAATACCCCTGAACAGAGAGTTTGGAGATCTGGATCCATTTTACCTTATTTCTTTTGGCTTCAGCACCTTCATTTATTTAACATAATAAGTTGAGCATTAAGTTAATCTTAAAATAGCAATTCTCTTAAAAAAAATCAAGCATGGGCTCCTGGTTCCCTAATAGCTTTAACTTGCAATTTCTGTCAAACCCGCTTTAAATGAGTGGTTCAGGGCCTTAACTATGATGTGGCACTGGCGGACATCAGAGACACTGGAGAATAACGAAGAAACACTGCAAGGAAGTGTAGATCTAGCTTCATTTTCTACAGTTGAGTAAAGTGGTGTGACCAAGAGCAAATGTCAACTCCCATGGGCCTTTGCCACTTCACATTTACGGGCAGGACTCTTTCAGCTGCAAATAAACAGAAACTTGAGTCATGTACTGGTATGGAGGGAAAAAGAAGAGTGTCTGTGAAGAGTTATTTATTGACTATGTGCTTGAAAATTCTAGAATAAATCAGGATAGCTGGATCCAGGTACTTAAATGATGCCTTAGGAGGCAGCCCTGCTGGCTCTGCTTCTTTGTGTAGCGGCTCCATTCTCCTGCAGGATGCTCCACACGGTGGTCCCAGAATTTTGAGGCTTCCATCCTCACTATTCCAACTGCCTCAGAAAGAGAGATTTCAGGAGTGCTGGGAAGATGGCGGCCTCGGAGGACTCTGAACTCGCCTCCTCGCACAGACACAACAATTCTACAACTACCTGTGGAGCAACTACCTCCCGGAGAACTGGAAACTAGAGGAAACGAACCCTCACAACAAAGGACTACACTGACAGAGGCAGAAGAGGCAGAAATACCTTTCTGCTGAGTAAAAAACCATGTTCTTGCTGTGGCACTTCATGGCTGGGAGCAATTTTAAGATAGGAAGCTTTTCCTGGAGGAACGGGAGATCTGAGTGGGAGAGTTTTGCCACAATAAGCAGCTTTTAAGTTCAGCACAACCTAGAAGAGTGTCATAATATCTGGCTTTGCTGGCTATTAAAACCAATGGGGAATACCCCCAGAAAAGCTGTCAAACGTAAGAGAAAGAAAAGTGTACTCTTAAAGGGCCCACACACAAATTTATCCATTCTGGAAACCAAGACAAAATCACCAGAAAGGTACATTGTAATTTGGTAATAGAGAATCACTTGATAAACTCTGAGCTCATCTCAGAGAGGTGGGAGGTGATTGGGAGCACCTCCCCAGGGTCTAAGACATTGGCAGCAATCAATATTGTGACATAGTTCGGGCATGCTGACACAGACGCTGGCAGATGCCATTGGACTTCTTCCTCTGGCCTGTTAGTGCAGGGGTTCACCCAACCCACTAAAGCACCCATTTAATCCTGCTCAGCCGAGGCAGGCAACCTGCCCTAGGGACTGGCCCTGCCCCCAGCAAGCCCATGGGGAACTTGTGGGTCCATGTAGATGTGGTGTGTGGGACCTCTGAAGTGGGGCAAGTGGGTCTGCCTCTGTGGAGTAGGGTGTGTGTGAGGGATGAGCCTGCTTTGGCAGAGTGTGGGCCTGCAGATGGTAGGGCTTGTCAGCTGCAACAGACTTGTGTTTCTCAAATAGCCACATAGGAGATCTGCCCCACTTTCCAATGCCGGAAATAATTGTGTGCTGCCACACCTAGGACTGGCCCCACCCAGCTGCACCCCTGAAAGAGCTGACAACAATCTCATAGGCCAGAGACGTACAGCAGTTATAAGCCCCTGAGGCTAGCAACCAGCCATGCTGGGGGCCTGACTCACTTAATAGCAAAACAGGAGCAAGGGTGCTATTAGACCGTGCAGCCAGCTGTGCTGGGGTTCTCCTAACCCAATAAAGTGACTGAAGGGACCATAGCAGCCACACAGAGCTGAGCTTTATGACCAGCTAGCCAAGGGGCCAGGCTAGCACCCATAGCAAGTGCAACTCTGCCACAACAGAAAGGCCCACATAGCCCACACAGGGGAAATGCCTGGAACATTTGGAACTGGTGATGAGAGGGAAGCAATTGCTAGGCTTCATAAGGCATATCTTACATAAGGGCACATCTCCAAGATCAGGAGACATAGCTGATGTACCTAAGACATACATATAAGCACAGAGAAAGAGGCAAATTGAGGAGACAAAGGAAGATGCTCCAAATAAAGGAAAAAGAGAAATCCTCAGACAAAGACTAAACAAAACAGAGATAAACAGTCTACCTGATAAAGAGTAATAGTCATAAGGATGCTCATTGATCTTGGGAGAAGAATAGATGAACACAGTGAGAACTTCAACAAAGAACTGAAAAACATAAAAAAGAACCAATCAGAACTGAAGAATAAAATAATGGAAGTGAAAAATTCACTAGAAAGAATCAACAGCAGACTAGGTGACACAGAAGAATAGATCAGTGAGCTGGATTAAAGAGTAGACAAAATCACCCCAGCTGAACAGAAAAAAGAATTAAAATGAATGACAACAGACTAAGGGACCTCTGGGACAACATCACGTGTACTAACATCAAGTATATAATAACTCGTATTATAGAGGTCCCAAAAGAGAAGAGAGAGACAAAAGGGCAGAGAATCTATTTGAAGAAACAATAGCTGTAAACTTCTTAACCTAAGGAAGGAAACAGACACCCAGGTACAGGAAGCACAGATAGCACCAAACAAGATGAACTCAAAGAGGCCCAAACCAAGACACATCATAATTAAAATGTCAAGAATTAAAAATAAAGAGAGAATCCTAAAAGCTGCAAGAGAAAGACAACAAGCTACAAACAAAGGAAACCCCACAAGGCTATCAGCTGATACCTTAGCAGAAACCTTACAGCCTAGGAAGGAGTGACACAATATATTCAAAGTGCTAAAAGGAAAAACCTACAGCCAAGAATACTCTACCCTACAAGGCTATCATTCAGAATGGAAGGATAATGAGTTTTCCAGACAAGCAAAAACTAAAGGAGTTCATCACCAATAAACAGGCCTTACAAGAAATGTTAAAGGGATTTATTTAGCTGGAAAAGAAAAATCCACAAATAGGGATAAGAAAATTATCAAAGAAAAATAAATCACTGGTAAAGGAAAAAATACAGTAAAGGGAGCAGATCAACCACCTAGGAAGCTAATGCGAAGGTCAAAAGACAAACATATTAAAATTATCAATTTCCATGATAAGAGGTTAAGGGATACACACACACACAAAAGAGGTTAAATATGATATCAAAAACATAAAATGTGGGGGGAGAAGAGTAAACGAGTAGGGCTTTTAGTAACAAGTCAAACTTAAGAGACCATCATCTTAATATAGATTGCCATATACATAGGTTATTATATAAGAACCTCATGGTAATCTCAAACCAGAAACCTATAATAAATACACAAAACATTAAGAGAAAGGAACCCAAACATAATACTAAAGAAAGCCAACAAATCACAAGGGAAGAAAGCAAGAAAAGAAGAAAGGAACAGACTAAAACACCCAGAAAAAAAGAAACCAAATGGCAATAAGTACATACTTATCAATAACTACTTTAAATGTCAATAGGCTAAATGCACCAAACAGAAGACATAGGGTGGCTGAATTGGATAAAAAACAAGAACCATATATGTTGCATACAAGAGTCACACTTCAGACCTAAAGACATTCAAGAACTGAAAATGAAGGGATGGAAAAAGATATTCCTTTCAAGTGGAAATGAAAAAAAAGTTGGGGTAGCCATATTTATATCAGACAAAATAGACTTTAAAACAAAAACTACAACAAGAGACAACGAAGAGCAGCACATAATGATAAAGAGAACAATCCAAGAAGAGGATATATTGCTTTTAAATTATCTATGCACCCAACATAGGAGCACATAAACACATAAAGCAACTATTAACAGACATAAAAGAAGAAATAGACAGTAACACAATAATACTAGGGACTTCAACACTTCAATGACATCAATGGATAGATCATCCAAACAGAAGATCAATGAGGAAACATTGGCCTTAAATGACACGTTAGAACGATGAACTTAGTAGATATATACAGAACATTTGATCCAAAAACTGCAGAATACACATTCTTTTCGAATGCTCACGGAACATTCTCCAGGATAGATCATATATTAGGTCACAAAACAAGTCTAAACAAATTTAAGAAAATTGAAATAATACCAAGCATCTTGTCGAACAACAACAGTAAGAAACTAGAAATCAACTACAAGAAGAAACCTGGAAAAGCCACAAATATGTGGAGATTAAGCAAAATGCTACTGAACAACTATTGGGTCAATGAAGTAATCAAACGAGAAATTTAAAAATACCTGAAGACAAATGAAAATGAAATTTTGGCATGCCAAAATTTATGGGATATAGCAAAAGTGGTACTAAGAGGGAAGTTTATAGCAATACAAGTCTAACTCAACAAACAAGAAAAATCTCAAATAAACAATCTAACGGTGCACCCAAAGAAACTAGAAAAGAAGAACAAACAAAACCTAGAAAGAGAACAAACAAAGCCCAAAATCAGTAGAAGGAAGGAAATAATAAAAATCAGAGCAGAAATAAATGAAATAGAGACTGAAAAAAAATAGAGAAAAAAATCAATGAAAGTAAGAGCTAGTTCTTTGAAAGGATAAACAGAATTGACAAACCTTTAGCTAGACTCACCAAGAAAAAAAGAAAGAAGGCTCAAATAAATAAAACTAGAAATGAAAGAGGAGAAATTACAATGGACACCCCAGAAACACAAAGGGTTATAAGAGAAAAGCTATATGCCAACAAATGTGATAATCTAGAAGAAAGGGATAAATTCTTAGAATCATACAACCTCCCAAAACTGAATCAAGAAGACATAGAGAATTTGAATAGACCAATCTCCAGTAAGGAGATCAAAACAGTAACCAAAAAGCTCCCCAAAAATAAAAGTCTAGGACCAGACAGCTTCCCTCGTGAGTTCTATCAAACATTTAAAGAAGACTGAATACCTATCCTGCAGAACTCTTCCAAAAACTTGAAGAGAAGAGTAAGCAACACAAAAAAAGATAATTACAGGCCAGCATCACTGATAAACATAGATGCAAAAATCCTCAACAAAACACTAGCAAATCAATTACAACCATACATTAAAAAGATCATACACCATGATCAAGTGGGATTTATTCCAGGGATGCAAGGATGGTTCAACATCCACAAATCAATCAATGTGATACACCACATTAACAAAATGAAGAATAAAAATGACATGATCATCTTAACAGAGAAAGCATTTGACAAGATACAGCATCCATTTATGATAAACAGTCTGAATAAAATGGATATAGAAGGAAAACACCTCAACATGATAAAGGCCATATATGACAAACCCACAGCTAATATCATACTCAACAGTGAAAACTGAAAGCTAGCCCTTTAAGAACAGAAACCAGACAAGGATGCCAACTTTCACCACTCTCATTTAACGTAGTATTGGAAGTCCCAGCCAGAGCAGTCAGGCAAGAAAAACAAACAAAAGGGATCCAAGTTGAAAAGAAGTAAAACTGTCACTATTTGAAGACAGCATGATTTTATACAGAGAAAAACCTAAAGAATCCACCCAAAAAGTTTTAGAAATAACACATGAATACAGTAAAGTTGTAGGACACAAAATCAACATACAAAAATCAGTTGCATTTTTATACACTAACAACAAAGTAGCAGAAAGAGAAATTAAGAATATAATCCCATTTACAATTGCAACAAAAAGAATAAAATATCTTGGAGTAAACTTAACGGGAGGTGAAAGACCTATAAACTGAAAACTATAAAACGTTGTTGAAAAAATCAAAGACGACACAAAGAAATGGAAACATATTCCATGCTTGTAGATGGGAAGAATTAACACAGTTAAAATGTCCATACTTCCTAAAGCAGTCTACAGATTCAATCAGTGCAATCCCTATTAAAGTCCCAATGACATTTTTCACAGAAATAGAGCAAATAATCCTAAAATATATATGCAACAACAAAAGACCCCAAATAGCCAAAGCAATCCTGAGAAAAAAGAAACCTGGATGTATCACTCACTGATTTCAAAATATTCTACAAAGCTATAGTAATAAAAACAGACACACAGATGAATGGGAAAGAATCAAGAGCCCAGAAGTAAGCCCACACATCCATGGACAGCTAATTATCAAAAAGAGAGCCAAGAACATACAATGGAGAAAGGAAAGTCTCTTCAATAAATGTGTTGGGAAAACTGGACAGCCACATGCAAAAGTATGAAAGTAGACTATCGTCTTACACCATACACAAAAATCAACTCAAAATGGATTAAGGATGTGACTCTAAGACCTGAAACCATAAAATTTTTAAAAGAAAACATTGGCAGTACACTCTTTGACATCTGTCTTAGAAGCGTCTTTTTGAATACCATCTCTCACCAGGCAAGGGAAACAAAAGAAAAAATAGACAAATGGGACTGTATCAAACTAAAAAGTTTCTGCACAGCAAGGGAAACCATCAACAATGTGAAAAGACAGTACAACAATTGGGAGAAGATACTTGCAAGTCATATATCTGTTAAGGGGTTAATATCCAAAATATATGAAGAACTCATGTGTCTCAACAACAAAAAACAAACAATCAATTAAAAAATGGGCAAACGATCTGAACAGACATTTTTCCAAAGAAGATATACAAATGCCCAATAGGCACATTAAAAGATGTTCAAATCACTATTAGGGAAATGCAAACCAAACTATAATGAGATATCACCTCACACTCATCAGAATTACTATAATTAACAAGACAAGAAATAATAACTGTTGGAGAGGATGTGGAGAGAAGGGAACTCTCATACACTGCTGGTGGGAATGCAAACTGGTGCAGCAAAATGATCCAGCTATTCCACTGCCGGGTATTTATCCAAAGAACATGAAAACACGAATGCATAAAGATACATGCACCCCTATGTTCATTGCAGCATTATTCACAATAGCCAAGACTTGGGAGCAACCTAGGTGCCCATCACATCAAGGATGAATGGATAAAGAAGATGTGGTATATATACACAATGCGATACTACTCAGCCATAGGAAAAGATGAAATCAGGCCATTTGTGACAACATGGATGGACCTTGAGGGTACTATGCTAAGTGAAATAAGTCAGATGGAGAAAGTCAAATATTCTATGATCTCACTCATAATTAGAAGATAAAAACAACAACAACAAACAAACACATAGATCCAGAGATTAGATCTGTGTTTACCAAAGAGGAATGGAGGAGGGAGGAGGGCAAAAGGGGTGCCAAGGCACATGTGTATGGTGATGAATGGTATTTAGTCTTTTGGGTAGTTAACATGATGTAGTCTTCACAGAAATTGAAATAAACTAATGTACACCTGAAAAAAATTTTAAATAAGTTAATCATCTTGAAAAAAGAATCCCACTACTCTAAAAAAAGAAAAAGATTTTTCTTTTCCAAGAGTTCTAATAAAAGTCCCAGAATAGAATCTCATCGGTTCTGATGTGTCACATGACTGCCCCTAGTGGGAGGAAAGCTCTTTGACTGGGCCTGGGTCAAATGTCCATCCCTAGAGACAGAGATTGGGTCAGTTCTACTGTTTCTAAGCTAGGCCAGGACGAGGGCCTTGAGACAAGCAGGATCTAGGGCACATTATTTAAGAAGGCACTCTGTCATTGCCAAATCTGTTCTTGCACAATCCTGAGAGTGAGTGCCTCCTTAAATTTTGCACCTTAGGTAGCTCACTGGCCCCATCCTAGTCCTAGTGGCCCTACTACTGAAAGTTAGGTGGGGATAGTTACACTAAGGGAAAATCAGTGTATGACTACCTAAAGAAGAGGAAGGAATGATGCAGAGACGAAATGTAACAGATGTCCACCATGAGATTATTTACATGAGCGAAGGCAGGTCAGATAATCACATAAGGTCCTTCCTTGCTCTAAGACACACAGTTCCATGATCTATTCTTCACACTATCTAAATGCAAGAAAGAACTAAAGGGAAATTTCTCCAAAAAAGAGAAAAGAAACGCAAACATCTAAAGATGAGAGTCACTTAACCTCTGAGCTACTTATAAAACACGCTATATCTTCAATCCTTTCTACTCATAAGAAAATGAGATAAAATTCACCAGTTCCCTTAACTGGCAGCCACAAATGTAATGGAAATAGATAGCCTAGCCATTGGTTGATACAAGGATGATCCTTGATCCTATGAGGACATAAACACATTTAACTTCAACATAAGGCAGAAATGTAACTAAATGTTATAATTAGCATGACCTTTAAAAAGTAATAATTAAGCTGGGACCACAGTCATAAACACAGACTGTCCCAGGGCAAACTAAGACATATGTCACCCTAGTTTAACAGAGATTTACATAAAGCATTATGAGAGCACAGAGCAAGGAGCTTTAATTGAAGGCTAGAACTCAGTAAAGGCAGTTTTAATCAAGGCTTTGACCAATGAGCAGAGTGTCTACAAAGATGGGGAAAAGATTTGATACCAACAAAAGCACATGGGTGAAAAAGAATGAAAGAATAGGGTATATTTAAGAAAATATAAGTAGGTGAGGTTGCCAGAAATTTAAGGGGCATAGAGAAAAGACATGGACGTAAAAAAAGGTTGGGGTCAGATCAAAGAGAATATTAAATGCCATAAGAATTTTCAGTTTATTCTAAAAGCAATGAGGAACAGAAGAGGAGTGACAATGACTAGCACTGTGGTGAGGGACACCATAATCTTCAGTAAGTTATTCCAGGACACTAGGCATCAACTTCCCCCAGAGAAATAGAATAAAATAGAAGTCCTGATTACCTAAAGCAATGGTTACAAACTTACTGCCCTGGTATCCAGTTGGGTCCACAAACTTATTCTGAGTGGCTGATGTGATGGTTAAAAAAAACCCTGAAAACTAAATTTGAATGATTTTAGGCATGACATTCTAATTCAACCACAGACTCCACCATTCCCAACTGCCTGACATTGAATAGATAAACACAATTACCTGATGAGCCTTGAAGGCATTTATGTCTGAGAGAACATCTGTTTTATCCTCAGGTTCTTCTTAAGTTTTTCTAGGGATAAAATATAGTTTCTTCTCATCTGCCACAGATTTTTTAAAAAATCCACACTGCCTTCTTCATGAGAATGGTTATTAACTATAAGATAATAGCAATAAAGAAAAAGACATTTGTAAAATGTCTTTCTACTGATGTATTTACCGTGCTCTGCTATCACGGAGTTTGATACAGAGGAAAGCATTCCAATGGAAGAAAGAAGAGAAGGAGATAGGAGGAAGAAATGAGGAAGAGGAAAAGAGGATAGCAAAGTAAAAGAAGGGGAAAAGAGAGCTGAAAGTGAATTCAGTACCTGGGGAATCTAAATTGGCTAGATTTTATTTGCAAAGATAGAATCTCCACACAGATGGAGTTTGGATAGCCCCAAATATACAATATTTGTATCACAAGATCCCTATAAACCATAAAAATAGATGTGAGTATGAGCATAAATAAAGAGAGGGTGGGAGTGGAAAGCAATCCTGTCTCCCAGATTGAGGAATAGAGTGAAGATAAATTCTTTATCTCAGATTTTCAATCTAGGAGAAAGAAAAAGGTGTCAACCACACCTTGCGGTGGATGGATGCAGTGAGTAATTGGTCAAGGAAACAAACATATGTCATCAAAAAGACCCTGTGAGCCTGAGAAACACATTTCTGCACACCCAGATAAATATGAGCACAGCTCCATTGCACTGACAGTGTGGATAGCAAGAGTTTCAGGAAGCATCCTTCATGTGCTGAGACCCTTGCAGAGATTCCTCAGGAGCAGCCGGAATCCCACCCTCACTGGCGGTGGTCCCAAGGCCTAAGCTACACAGGCACAGGGGCAGATGGTTGATAGAACGCTCCCAGGCTGCCGTAGCCCAGGCATTCGGGGTCAGGAAGGGGCAGACCCTCTGGTTCAGGCACGCTCTGATGCTCCAGTTGAAATGGCCATAAAGGAAGCCTTCTACTGCCCTGAAATAGCTATTGAGTTCTCGACTCTACTCAACATTTATTTTCCTTTCCCCGGCCATCTGACAATTGTTTGGTTTTGGATGCTGGCTGCCTGCCATTTTCCTTGTCAAAGCACAGCTAAGGGAAAGCCCCACGCTGTAAATCTTCTTGGGTGGGCCCCAGGCCTGTTGCCTACACAGGCTGAGACATCTCACAAAGGAAGGCCATTCTTAAGTCCTGCGAGGACGCTCAATGGATGGCGGAATGAAAGGAAAGGGCCAGGTTTAGAAAAGAAAGTTACAGCTGGGTCACTGAACGCTAAGGAGAAAAGGAACTTTAGAAATCTAATCCCTATGCAACTGGATAAAGTGATTTGCCCGACGTGGCACAATCAATCATTGACAGGCCTGATATTAAAACTGAAGACCCTTGTCTCTAAATTTAATGGAGCAGTGTGTTTTGGGGAAGGGCACAATTCTGGGCATCATGGCAGGCCACTTGGATCTGTGTGAGTTTGGCCAAGTCATTGACCCCCCCCCCCCCGTGGTTTCAGTTTCCCGATCTTGAAAACAAGAGTCTTCAGTTATGTTTTCCAAGGCTGCTTTTAGTCTCCAGATTCCAGCAGATCTTGCTGGATGTGCCATGCTCCTCACAACTTTTCTCTGACCCCACCATACACATACACACGCTTTCATCTGGGTATTTTCAAATAGAGTCCCCTGCTTGGTTTTTCGTCAGACTGTGAGTTGTATCAGAGGCGTGTGACATTTGCTCAGTGGATCATGGGGAAGCATGAACTTTGTACACTTTTAAAGGGAGGTCGACAGGGACCTACTTCCCGAGGAAATGGCCTTCTGCGAGCCTCATCAGTTTATTCTGGAGCTAAAGGGCTCACATTATCTCAAGCCTCTCGCGGGCTGAGTTGTCACAGAGCTTGCCCAATGGCATTAAACTCCTCTATTGTATTTCTGAGCAGGTAAACTCTGTGCCCTCCCTTATTAAAAAGATAGGAATGGGATGTTTGCCCTAAATCCTAAGTGTACATTTGCTAGATTTTGCCTCCTCTATCTCCACCTTCTCTTCCTTATCCACCTGCCTCTAAATGTACCATCAGTAGTAATAATAGTAATAGGGTAAGAGTGATACTGTTTACTAATAGTACCTAATTCATTTAGTGGTTAAATAAGAAATTCACACACTAATGAGCTGAGAAAGTGTCCTTACTTTGGATAGCACTCAAGCAATTTTATCTTTTGTGTATATTGTGCCACCAGCCTAGGGGGGCACCTGTATTCTAAAAAAGAAGTAAATGTCATGTGTTTTTAAAGAGAAATTGGTGATGTGGTCACTGCAAGTCTCGTAAGCATTTAGGAAAGCTGGTGGGGCTATGACCCTGAATCACAGGCTTTTATAGGCAAATGTGAATGACTTCTTCCTGTCAAGAAGGTGACAAAAGGGCACCAACCAGATCACTGTAAGAGTCAAGTTTGCAGACAGATTAAATGAGCCAGAAAGGGAAGACAAAGTCAGCCCAAGGGATTTAGAAAGAGAAAATGGGACCATGTCCTAAATATGATCAGAGTGCTAAAGCACAATGAATGAAAGCTAGAGAGGTCAAGATGACAACAGCTATGTTGGCTAAGACTCAGAAACTAAGCCTGAATATTAAGCAGGGCTGTCCCAGACAGATGTGCAGGTTGAGCACTGCACAACTCTGCAGGGCACCATTAACCATTCACACAATAGTCATCATAGATTTATTTATTTATAATGGCAATTTTCTGGTAGATGGTAGTAAAGTGTCATGAGGAAAGGACACTTTTTCCTTTTTCTAATCCGCTCAAGATGCAGTACATGCCGGCAGCAGCCCTTGGTATTAAACTGGTAATGGGTGAGGATTCCTATCCTTAGTCAACATTAGCACCCTTGCCTTAGTCAACGGCCAATAACCCTAGAAAGAAATATTCAACCTCACTAAAAAGAAAAGAAATGCAAATTATAATAATGAGGTGTAATTTTTATTTATCAACTGGTAAAGATGTAAATGACTGTTAATACTTTAATGCTGGTGAGAATATCAGAAAACAGGAACTCTCATAAAGTGTGGCGGGAATAGAAATTAGCATAACCTTTTCGTAGGGCACTTCAGCAACATATATTATAATCAGAAAAGTGCATACCATTTGACCTATAATTCAGACTTGACGATGAGCGAGAAATACTTGCACTGGTATACTTACACACACGCATAAAATATATACAAGGATGTTCATCATAGCATTATTTGTAATAGCGGAAAAATTGCAATCGCACAAAGTTCATTTGCCAAAGCCTAGTTAAATCAATGTTGGTATATCTACACCGTAGAATGCATACCATACCATAAAACATGGAAGGAGTTCCCTCTGAAAGTGTGCTAAAATGAAAGGCATTGAAGAAAGACTAATGAGACATTTTTAAAACATTGCCGAGAAGTGTGTATGTCTGGTCATTTTAAAAAAGAGAAAGATGGATGGAGGAAAAGAGGGAAAGAAAGTAGGAGGGAAGAGAGGGAAAGTAAAGAAGGATGAAGGGTTTTATATGTATAGGGAAACTTCTGGAAGGAAACATAATAAACTGTTACCAGTGGTTATCCCCTAGGAATGGGAATATCAAGGCTTTTACCTTCTGTGCTTTATATTTTCTCATTTCAACCTTTCACAATGTGAATGTGATAATTTTGCCAACATGTGTGACCAATGCACTTGCCATTTCCTTTGCAGAAACACTCTCCCACCCCAGATATTTGCACAGCCCCTGCTCTACCTCACTCGGGTCTCTGCTCAAATGTCATTTGTCTTAGGACACCGCCTGGACCACCCTCAATACAATAATGCCTTTCACCAGGTCCAAGCCCTTCATACTGCTTCATTTTTCTTTATGGCATTTATCAGCACCTGATATTACAAGATTATAACACAAATTTATGTTCGCTTATCTATTGTCCTTTCCCACTGAAAGGTCTCTCGGTGAGGACACGGGCTTTGCTGTGTTCCCCACTCTAATCTAGCCCCCAGACGCCTCTAAGTTACTTTAAGATATTTGCCATATAGAGGGAGATGTGGTATAAGTGTCAGGAGGCTTAGCCAAAGCCTGGGAGCTACTCTGGACTGCCCAAAGGGCGAGTGAAGAATCCACAGCCAGAGCAGTCAGATAGCACAGTGATGACAAAGGGTCACCCTCCAGAGGAGACCACCACAAGCCCAGCTAAAACTTATCACCGTCCTCAAACAAGGCTCTGCTGTTTGTTCTGACAGAATGTCAGGAATAAGTTTTAATTGTGATGTTAGCACAGGAAACATGAGAAATAAGTTCTCAAGTTATTTGAGGTATGTGGATAAGCTGAAAATACATTCTAGACACTTCCTAACCCCATGCATAAGCAGAATCCAAGAATCCAGCGAGTGTACCTGCCTGCACCCTTGAGAACAGTACCCAAGCTTGAGCCCTGCCCAGCCCGGAACCCAGAAGAATTTGTCTGACAACAACTAGAAGGTAGAGAGTCCTGCCTCTGGAACACTGGGTCCGCCTAGACAGGGCCTTTCATGTGAGGAGGGCAGGGACCATCTTGAAGAGCCGAGAGCTGGGACTTCCTTGAGCTTATGGAAGGGGTCACATAAACCCTCTTGGGGTGCCGTGCAGGACCATAATGCAGCCTGAGGCATTAATACTGATCTTTATTTTAAATGTTTACTTGTCTTTATTTTAAATGTTTACTCTGTTTCATCATGTATATATTGTATTAATTTGGACTTTTAAAAATAATACATTCAATTATTATTTACCTTGGTTACTGAGTTCTTTGGCACCCTCTTCAACGTAGCGCCCTAGTAAGCGTCTCGTTGGCTTCACAGTAGCCTGCCCTGCTTGTTGGTTCCTCCCTTTCTAGTGCGTGTTTATTTAATTACTATGTAGGTGACAGAACGTGTTCTGAGATTTGCTTTCATTGTACCAGGGAGTGGCGTTGTGAGGAGTAGCTAAGCCTGGGCACCACAGACTTCTAGGGCGGCTTGTTTAACCTCATCTAACCTTATCTACACTTATCTAATCAAAAGAACCACGGGATTTTGCATGACCAGATTGGCTTAAGTCAGTTCACGAAAGCCGACCTACCGCGTAGCTGGCAGACAGTAAGTATGTGTCAAGAGTACAGATACGTTTGCGGCAAAGCGAATGAAACCATCTTCAGAGCAACTCACTGACTTGCCTGGGCCGCTACCAATGCTCTGGAAGAAGACTTGGTAATTTTGAGTTGTGATTCTATAATGTTCTTTAAAGAGGATCCTCCATGTACAAGCTACACACCTATTCCTAAGCAAACCAATAATTGAACGTTCAGGTTTACAAACCTAATGATTTGTAGAGATTATTTACTTTAAAAAACAATATAAAATATCATTCTTTGGATATCTGGTTCTTATTTGTGCATTTAAATTTTGGATTCAATTTACATGCATTGATTGTGTCCCAAGATATCAATACCATTTATTATGTAGTCAGGCTTACCTAGGAACCAACGCTTAATTGATACAGAAACAGTTAAGTTGAGTATTACAAATTTCTGTTAATTTGAAGGTTTATGTGAAAAACAATTTTTTAAAAAGTTGTCTAGTTTGAAATTTTTCCCATTGACTGTTGAATTTTTTAAAGGAGAGACTGGCCAAATTGGTTATGTGAACTGGTCTAGCTTAAGGATAAATTATCCAAGAGCGTAAAATTCCAATTACAATGCCTGCACAGAATACAGTACTCAATACACAACTCATTGAACAAATATTTAAGAAGTGCCTCCTATCCGTGAGCGTTCTGCTGGGCTCAGGCAATAAAACATTGTTTAAAATCATAGTGAGGTTCCACTTGTTATTCCTGACATCTCACACTTCATGTAAGCTACTTCTTCCTTGATAAAATGTAAATAATATATGTCCTGATAACGCACTGTTCCAAGCTGAGGAGCAACTGAAGTCATAGTTTCTACTCTTCTCCACTTTCCCTGCCCACACTTTCCCCACTTTTCCCTTCCAGTGTGAGCTCCAGGCTCTGCGTCACTGTGCTTCTCTTTTGCCAGTTGCCTTCCGGTCATTTTAGGCCAACAGAAGACACTGGCCAAAACTGGAGCAAGGGAGGCGAGAGAGGCTGGGGTATTTCTTCCCTGCTCTTCCTGTCTCTGGGCCATTCTCTCTCAGCAGTTTTGTTTCACAATGGCTGCTCCTGTGTGGGCCCCACCTCATGATGCCAGGTGTCACTGGATTCTGATAATCCTCTTCCCACCCTTTGCCCTTCAAGTATTAGAGGTAAAAGCTTCAGCCTCCAGCTTCTGCTACCTTCTGGTGCCTCAACATCCACCACTCCATGTGTGTTCCAACCCCCTGCTGCACCTCTGTAGGTAGTGCCATTTGTCAAGTTTCCTTGTTTAAACATCTCAGTGGATTCTGTTTCCTGCTGGGACCCTGACTCATACATCACATATGATAAAAGAAAAAAGTTTAAACAAGGGGCCCACCCCATGGCCTAGTGGTTAAGTTCGGTGCACTCCACTTTGGCAGCCCAGGTTTGGTTCCCGGGCATGGACCTACACCACTCATCAGGGGTGGCAACCCTCACACAAAATAGAGCAAGATTGGCATAGATGTTTGCTCAAGGCGACTCTTTCTCAAGCAAAAAGAGGAAGATTGGCACCGATGTTAGCTCAGGGCAACTCTTCCTCAGCAAAAGAAAACAAAAGTTTAAACAAGTACAAAATGTAAGAGAACAGTTAAAATAAATAACAACCTGATAAGTTAGGCTTACAGAGAAAATACTAAGCAAACGTGTCACAGCAGAGCATTGCCTGTTAGCCTTTCACTACCTGCCCCATTTCAGGGCTGACATTCTACACTCAGAGCCCTCTCCTTAGTTCCAACTGGGTTTTCATTATGATTTTGAGCTTAATTGTTTCACTGTGGGCTGAAATCTGGCCATGCTAAATCTACATTCATTCCTCATTTAATTTACTCTTCAAAAAATATTGAAAAGAATATTTTAGGAAGTTTTAACATATATGTTAAGCTAATAGATGTCTACCAATTTGAATGCTATTATGCCAGGTTTAACTGATATATTAAACACCTTAATAATCTTCTATTATATGTGGGAGAACTAGTTACAAATTATGGAACACGATTAAATAAAATACTTAATATTTATAATTGACCTTTCTAAAATATACTGACTAAATATCCTTAAAAATGTTTTCCTGGGGCTGGCCGGTGGCATAGTGGTTAAGCTCACACACACTGCTTCAGTGGCCTGGGGTTCGCAGGTTCAGATCCCAAGCACAGACCTAGCACTGCTTGTCAAGCCATGCTGTGGTGGGGTCCCACATAAAATACAGGAAGACTGGCCCAGATGTTAGCTCAGTGACAACCTTCCTCAAGCAAAAAGAGGAAGATTGGCAATAGGATGTTAGCTCAAGGCCAATCTTCATCACCAAAAAAACATGTTTTCCTCCTCTGATATTATTGATCTCAAAATATTGAGTAACTCAATAAGAGAGTAAAAACCCCAAACAAGACATCAAGAAACTCCTTTCTTCAATTCAATGAGGTAGAATTGACTGAATTCTTAAAAATAATACTAATTTTAGTGGCATGCTTACTTTTGAGTGAGAATTTGTTACTTGATAAGAATATCATTTTGGGGGGTATTACTATTTCTCTAGCTATTTTAATGAAGTCTATAGCAGTGCTGCAAATTTGCCTTCAAGGATTTGTGGGATTTTTGTCTATGAGTATGGGCTATAAACAATCCTGTATATGTATTATATTTATATTTTACAAAGTGTATAAATGAAATTATGCAATTATTCACACGGAAGCCTCCCTGTTCCTCCTGCCTGGCTACTGGGCCCAGAAAATCAAAATTATTGCTGAGAGGGTAAGTCGGTGCATGGAAACTGCTCGCAACAGTGCTCCACGCCAGGTTGGTGCTCAAGAGTGGGAGTTACTACTGTTTTCTGTTAGCGAAATTCATTCACTGGACCAGAGGCAAATTTACCTGAAGCTGATGAGTTTCAACTGCAGGGCATCTCTTACACTCAAACCTGAGAGTGTCAAGAGTTGCTGGCAGCTGTAGAACGTTCTAGGTGGCAGGGGAAGCCAGCCTGTAAGAGGACGCGTTTCTCCCAAGTCATTTCTGGCCAATTGCTTAAAGGACATAAGAAGAAAAGAGCCTGAATCCCTCAGGTTCCAGTAATTTGTCATGATTTCTTTTCTCACTCTAAATAAATATTTATTTTCTTATCTACTTTTATACGGAATTTTGTATTATTTTTCTTAGAGACAGCTCACCAGACTGTATAAACTTCAGATCAGGGATTACTCAGATTACGTTTCCCAAATATAATCTGGTCCAGAAATTGGGTCTTACAAATTACTTGTCTGAATATGGAAAGTCTTTTTGCCAAGGAGTAGTGACTTAAAGACTTTATCATCATCCAGTAAAGGAAACACATTTGACAGCAAAAGAAACATGACTCAGAAGGCTGCAGAAAAGGAATGTTGGCAGTAAGAGGAACATCAACTAACGCCACAGGGCAGCATGAGGATCTGCCCCAGAAGAGGCGGCGGGCCACTGCAGTGGCCACCAAGAGAAGAGGAGAATTTTTATTGCCCAATATAAATCCCTCTTGTGTTGAAAATCTTAGTTTAAAGGAAGATAAGGCCTCCTGTGGGCAACCTAAATATGCTTTGAGCATAACTCTTGTCATACTAGTTCCTGAAAATATCCAAATATTCCTAAGAAATACACTTCTCCATCACACTCAGATCCCGACAGTGCTGAAAGTCAAGGGTATTCTGCAATTTCTAATTTCACAAATGAATCTGAGGTGAGGAAAGGTAACGTAATGTTCTTGAAGACCCAACAGATACAGTGAAAAATTTAACTCATTTTCCTCCTCTACTTCATTGTTTTGGATACACATTTAATAAATAAAGGCAGCCATTCATTTTGTAAAATATTATAAACCCGTCAAACCTTTCAGTTAGTCCTTTATTCTGTGTGCATATTCCGCAATATTGGTTTCTTTGTGTTACTTTCTCCTCAGCTTTAAATAATAATTGTGATGAAAACGATTTTGTTTATTTCCAAATAAATATTCAAGCATATGCATGTACTTCAAAAATAATGAACATATGTGTTTAAATTAAAACGGGATGTGGGGGGAGTTCATGAAAATACATACACTAGCAGCCATTGTGAGGTCTATCTCATTATGTTTGCCAAACTTTGAAGTCTGGGCGAGCTTCCCATTTCTGTGCCCGCTGGAAATCCTGCAAGTAGCTGATTCGAGAGACAATGCCAAGTCATCCAAAAATGGAGGGATGAGATTAGGTTCTGTGTAACACAAATACTGTGATCCTATCAATATGATCTAGCTGCAATCCCTTTGTTTGTATGTCTAGCATATGATTAATATTGTATTTCAAATCTGAAAGAGGAGGGAGATAAGAGCAGCACACAAATAAAGAAGCTATTACAAAGAGGAATAGGAAATCCAAGATCTGTTAATTAATCATCTGGACAAACAAGACGTTGTCTCCTCATATTTGAGCTAGTTTTCCCATTCAGATGTGTATTTTGGAACAATCATCTGTTGGTGAGGCAGGGATACACAGAGATCCAGAAGGCATCCTGTGCACTGTTTTTATAGACATGGCTCCTGTCTTAATGTAGAAGAATGAGAAGGAAGACACTGTTTTAACTATACTACAACTGCGAGGAATATAAATTAAAGCACATATAGTTGCCTTTAGTTTTTACAAAGAGAATGTGACTGAAAAACTATAGAAATACATTTGTCTATATTTTATTTGTGACTTACTGATCTGCAATAAGCTATTGGTTTAGCACTGCACTTTTCTGCCTTGTATTTGTCACTAACGATGGCTAATAATCTCTTGCTCCGGTATCCTATTGCAGCGTGACAAGTCATCCCAAACTTGGTGACATAAAGCAGCAACCATATTATTATGCTCATGGATTCTGTGGGTCAGGAATTTGGGCAGGGCACAGTGGGATAATTTCTCTGCTCCATGATGTCTGGGGCCTCCCCCTCATCTGGCAAGACTCAAGTGGCTTCGGGAGACTGAAACAGTTGGGGCTGGAATTATATGGGGCTTCTTCACTTACATGTTTGGTGCCTGAAATGGGATGACTCACAGGCTGGGCATGGATGGGACTGCCCACTGGAGTGTCTACATGTGGCCTGTCGGTAAGGCTTGAGCTTCTTCATAGCAAGGAAGCATCACGGTAGTTGCTTTTTACCTGGTAGTTCAGGGCGCCAAGAGTGAATGTTTTAGCAAACAAGGCCTTTCATGACCTCGTCTTGGAAGTCACATAGTGTCATTTCTGCTGTACTCTTTGCATGAAGCATTACCAGTCCACCTAGGTTCAAAGGGGGTAGACACAGACACCACCTCTCAATGACATACACGTCAAAGAATTTGTAGTTATGTTTTAAAATTGCCACAACTATATACTCTCAAATGTAGATAAAGTAAGGGCAGAAACGAATTTATTAAATGCCTATTATGTACCACACACTGAGTTTTAAATACATAATCTTATTTACTCTTTACAACAGCTCTATGAAGAAATTATTATTACCTCCATTTGACAAGTAAGACATCTAAAGCTCCAGAGTTATGAAACTTATGCAAGAACACGCAGCATTGTACAAAATTCTGCTCTATTTGGTTCCAAAGCCTCCTACTTTCTCATTCTTCTTTACCATCATTTTATGTTTACTTATATTTTTAACAAAAATTATTTTCCAAATTAAAAAGCGTCCTTGTTTTTTCATTAATTTGTATGAAAGATTTAGTGCTTTAACCATCATGCTTTAGTTCATACAGCAACCAAAAACTCATCAAACACCAAAAACTAAATAATTTCAACACATTTAAGATATTTATAAATAAAAAGACTACTTGTTTCCTATTCCTGGTATAACAAATTATCACAAATTTAGGAGCTTAAAACAACAGATTTATGATCTTACAGTTTTGGAATTCAGAAGTCCATAATGGGTTTCACAGTGCTGAAATCAAGGTGTCAGCAGACTGAATTCCTTCTAGAGGCTTTGGGGGAGATTCCGTCTCCTTGCATTTCCCAGCTCCTAGAGGCTGCACACATTCCTTGGCTCATGGGCCCTCCCTCCATCTCCAAAGTCATCCATCACATCACTTCAACGTCTGCTTCCATCATCACATCTTCCCTGACCCTCAAGCCTCCCTCTTTCATCTATAAGGACTCTTGTGACTATATTGGACCCACAAGGATAATCCAGAATACCCTCGCTATCTCTAGACTCTTCAATGAACCACAGACAAAGTCCCTTTTGCCACATAAGGTAACACATTGACAGGTTCTGAGGATTAGGATATGGACATCTGGGGGAGGGGAGAGGCATTATCCTGCCTTCCACCAAGACTATTACACAAATATAGCTTAAGTGCACACATCATCTATATTCTCCAATTAAACAGCCACTATATTCTGTCATCCACTCACATGAATGTGTTATGTTTACCAATTATCGGGCTGTTAATTACATTTCCTCTCTTACATCCAAATTAACTATCTCATCAAGCTCACTAAAGACATCCGTTCGGCAGTCCTAGAGGCTGCCGACAGTCTCGCCCAGCTCCACACTTTCAGCACCACTGACGGGAACAGTGCAATGTGCTCTAGGAAGAGCGTGTTCCCACCACCCCTCCCTCTCAAATCCCTTGACAGACAAGCACACCTGTGTGCCCAAACAAACTTCCCAGCTCATGGAGTTCAACTCAGATTCGCAGAACCACGTTAACACCTCCTTCTGCAATGTAGAACATGTCTGATTATGCCCAAGAGGCGGGGAGGAAATGTGAGATCTCAAGCAGGGTGTCACGTCTAAACATGACAGGTAGGTTTGTGCCCCTTCTCCACACTCACCACCATCTCCTGTCAGCTGTTGTTTGTCACCTCCCACTCCCTGGCTCCAATAAGAGTTAAAACAGGCTAAAAAGTCCTAAGGTTGAATCTTAAAGTCCCGATTTTCATACAGATGTTCTCGTTTGTTCAAGCTTAGCATTTAACCACAGGCCATGACTGGAATTTATTAACTTGCTAAAACTGATGCTATGAGGTCTTCAGCCATTGTACGGTGACTGTTTGCTTAATTATCCATATCTAAAGAGTGGCTTTGGCTGATTTGTGATTCTTTCAGCTTTCTAGGCCGGTGCAGCCCTCTGTGCAGCAACAGCACAGGTCATTGAGTACCTACTGAAAAGTGTCCTCCAGAAAAACCTGAAGGACTCACCAGCCTGAGCCTGGTGCATCCTACATGGACGCAATGCGTGGCTGCTGGTGCAAAACCGAGAATCCACTCTGGGTGGGCAGTGAAGGGCTCAGAAAGACCGGCAAATGCCAGAGAGAAGCTGGGGAATTTTATTCCAATTATACTCTTAGTGCCATGATGTCACAGCATAAATTTGTACTTTTGCATGCAGCTCATTCTGGTGTGATGACAGCTCTTAAAATATTGAGTGATTGTGGGCCCGTCAGCATAAAATTATTCTAACATGGTGCCTTTATTAGTGCTTCAATAAATGCCATTCTTCTTGGGTTCTGAGGTGGCATTTGCAAATGAGCTAATTTCTCTGCAGTAAAATAATTGTGTTGCATTTATTTTGCGGGGGAAAAAACAGTGCTATTACATAAAGGGGGCTCTTTTTCCATCAAAACCACATACGCTGTAGTTAGTCAAGTTTAAAAAAGAATGCATTAACTAAATGACTAGGTAATTATTTAAATGAACTCGCTGCTTTAAAAAGCTGTAGATGGGATAAACACCTTAAAAATCCCTTGTTATTACAAAAAGATGTGGCAAATTAGTCCCAGGAGTATCCACGCTCCCAAGTCATGGGGGGGAGAAGGTGTTTGCTGATCAGTGACAGGCATTTTAGGAGTTCAGTGTGAGTCTCTTGACTTTATGCCACACTAACTTCATTCTCCAGAAATAATGGAATGGGGAAGAGAGAGGAGAATAGGTCTCATTTGAATTTTACCCTATGCATTTTGCTGCCTGCATTCTCTGGCCTAGACCCCTAGACTCCCACAGTCTTAAGAGAGCAAGGACCCTTCTGGGGATTGGGGATCGATGCTGCCCACGGTAAGCAAGCAGTGAGCTCCACACTCAGGGAGATCTCCTGCAGATCATGCACCAACTCCTCTCCCCATAATTTAGGACACTGTGCATCAAGATGAAGAAATAATTAACTACCTGGCCAAAGTTTTTGTGAACCAACGGTAAGACACTCTGATGTTACCGTCCTTACAACTTGCAAAAATAAAAAGAAGGGAGAGAAGGAAAGACAGACGAGAGGGAGGGCAAGGGGAATGAGCAAGAGCAAGAACAAGAGAGAATTAATAAGAAAAGGGAGAAAACAGGAAGGAAAGAAATACAGAAAAATAATCCTGAGAAAATTCTCTCAGAGAAACTGCCAGGACTGAGAAATCGGAAGTTGGGTTTTAAGAAAAAAGCCAAGCAAATCTCGTGGTTAGGATAAACTCTGAGGTGCATTCAGGGTAATACTTCCTATGTGAAATCTGAGGTTCCTCGCTTCCACACTGCTGTGCAGATCTCCGAGCTCTTTCCTCCCACAGACGTCGCTCCTTCTTTGGCATGGCCGATGAACTCAGCGAAACTAAAAGAGCCCTTCGCTTTAAGAAGAATTGAATTTCTTTAAAGGAAAGGAAAAATCGTAAAAAATTAAAAATAGGAATTAACTAATATTGGCTGTCCACCATGCAACCAGGTACCCTGTGAGGCGAATTGCATTTATCCATTCGTTTACTCATCACCATCACCTTATGCGGTGGTTCTAAGCTCTGCTGAGATTTAGGGAGTCCTAAAGAACATTTTCCTTATAACCTAAGTCTGGAACCAGTTATGATGTCAGACTCAGACCAAAAAGTCAGCTTTTCAACTGGATTGAAGAGCATGGCTCACACGTGAGCCTTCGGCAGGTTTCCGAATACTTCGCCCTGAGTCCTGTATGGCCACCAGCTGAAACCCACAGCAGGGGCAGCTGAGGGCAGAGCGACTGGCAGTTAGACAGATGTGAAGAGAGAAAGAGCTTGAGGTGGACATGCTCAGTTCCAACACCAAAGTCACCAAGCAGCTAAGCTTCTCTTTCATCCCAAGAGAGACAGAAATGAGGGTCAGGGAGAAGAAAAAAATGTTCATTCTGCAATCTGACAATATTCCCTCCCTTGGAAGCAGAGTGGAAACCATATCTCTTTCACAGAAGCATGAGAAAGAGAGAAGGAGTCGGCCCACAAAAACTTTCCCATTTTACAAATACAAAAACTGAGATCCATAAGAGTTCATTTTCCCCAAGCTTGTACAGCCAGTAGACAGTTGAAATTCTATCTCAGATCTATGTTTCGGACCCTGGGGACTGCTATTATCCACTACAGTGTGTTATATTTTTCAAAGCAGAAATATTTATAGGGAAGTGGGAATGAGAAGTCAATCCTCTTAACAACTGAGAAAAAAAATCATTTACTTTTCCACATGTACATTTCAGGCAGTGGTAGGCTTAACAAACTATGGACGAAGAGTCTAAAGAGTGTTAGGAATGGGTCCCCATTCCTAAGAGGCAAAGGACGACTCATACAGTCACTTCAAGCAGAACTTTCTTGTAGACCAGTTCTCAACTGGGGCCAATTTCGACCCCCAGGGAATAATTGGAAATTTCTGGACACAGATATCCCACAAAAAGAATTATCTGGCCCCAAATATCAACAGTGCTGAGGTTGGTAACCTCGGATGTAGAGAAAGTAGATGGATAACTACAAGGCATGGTTTGGAGAGGCAGGAAAGTCTTTAAGCCAATCTTCTCCAGTGAATGCCCAAAATTCCACAATTAGAGAATCTTTGGTGTTGCCTTCTAATGTCTTCAAAAGCCTTTACTTAAAATAAAATTCTTTCTGGGAATAAATGTAAGCAGGAATTGCTTTTAATGTGAGAGCTAGTTGAGGGAAAATGAGATATCAAAAGAGTAGGGAAGAGGGAAGAGGTGGGGACAGGCCCGCAGTTGTGGGTCTTCCGAGAAACAGCACAGGGACTCTGTGTTCCTGGAGGAACAGGAAGAACAAGGAGAGGTGGGTGGGAGTAACACCTACTTCATTATTTTGCTCAGGGCTGATCTCAAGTCCAACAATAACAACAACAACAACCCCCCAAAGAATCTCTCAAGAGGTTTCCAGACAACTAAGTTGCATTTTGCCAAGAGTTGGGAAGCAGCGTATAATGCTTTGAAATCTGGCCAATCTGGGTTTGAATCTGAGTACTGCCATTTTCTATACTGTTTGACCCTGGGCATGGTACTTAAACTCCCTGGGCCCTAGTTTTCTCATCTGCAAATTTATGGTCTCAATACTAACTGAATCAGATTATTGTACAGATTCGACGAGATACTTTGAGCCCCGGTCCGCAGCACAGGCTCAGCAATTGTTATTAGAGCTTCTCCGGTTCTCATGAGACAAACTCTAGAGCAACTAAGATCTCTGCTAAAATAATTTTAAATGGCCTTAAATCCTCTGTGGAATCAGAGAAGGTATAAATAAGTAAACAGTCAAAACGCACCTTCCCTGGGCAAGTGTCAGACATAAAAGGACAAAACCATCATATGGTTTCCATCAGTGGTTTTCTCAAAAGTCCATGAGACACGTGAGTCGCATTGCAAACAGCCTCCAAAGAAAAGATCAGATGACCTCCAAAATTGAAACTTTACTTAATGGCCTGTAAGTTGAGCTGCAAACACAGAGAAAAAAATTCTCAAAATAAAAGGCAATTTTAACGTATTCCAGGCCAATATACCTGAATCCATGTCCATAACACATACATTAATTCTGAGAGTATGGATTCCCTGGTCATCTGATCTGCATAACACGCCTCAGAGGTGACTCTAATGCCAGAGGGATGGAGGGACTAGACTCTGCTATGCACATACTCATTTAATAAGCACAACTTTATGAGATAGATATGATTAGCATCCCACGTTACAGAGGAGAAAGCTGAAGAGTTAGGTGATTTACCTAAGGTCACATGGCTGCATAAATAGTGGGGGTTTGAAATCAGGCAGTCTGGCTTCAGAATCCGTGTTCTTAAATACTCTTCTATAGCATACTATCTTCTGTACACTATACACTGAATGCTGCCTCTCTTAGAGGGGCTTTCTCTTTTCCGGTTTTATTTAATTTCATGTCAGTGGCATTTGTCTTAAATTCCTCTTAAATAGCACATCCTTTTGTTTCTCTACTTTTCTCTGTTTCTTTCGATTGTTTCTCTGAAACAATTTGTGCAGTTAATTAACCACTTACTAAATTCCTAGTAATAACAATGACATA
Organism: Equus quagga; assembly: GCF_021613505.1. Taxonomy (NCBI): domain Eukaryota; kingdom Metazoa; phylum Chordata; class Mammalia; order Perissodactyla; family Equidae; genus Equus; species Equus quagga. The sequence continues at coordinate 93,135,034 of NC_060272.1, forward strand.
TGTTACCAAATTCTACTGACATCACAGAAAAGAAACCAACATCAAAAACATCTCTTCCCTGTGAAGTTCCCTAGAATGCGACGGTGGCATTTATGCCACAGTTTTTACAAGATGTTTGCGTTAGCTTTGTACAAAATATTTGAAAATTCACTTGGATAAACTATCCCAAAAGCTAGTTAACGACCCTTTTATGCTTCTTCGAGAAGATCAGAGCCAGTGGCCAATCTTTGCTACCCTAGAGAGAAAAGGAAAAGCAACAAAATGACGCTGAAAAGGCGCGCGGGGCCTCTAAAGTTACAATAGAGATGTTTCCGATTTTGTTATTCATACTCTGTCATAGGCAAACGATTTAAAAACAGGCAAGGGAGCATTCAGGCTTCTCGCAAACACAGGTGGGTAGAGCGGCCATCAACAATAGCTGCAGATGGGAAATTGGGGAGAAGGAGGCAAAGGGACGTTCAGGGAGCATGCGCGACAGAACAGGGGTCTGCCTCCCGGATGCAGCTGTGCGGCGAAGAGCGAGGCCCGCACCTCCCTCCTACCCGCGGACCCCAACTCCCAGTCCCGGTGGTCTTCTCTGTGATGCATCCCCTCTCTGAACACGCATAGCATTTAGAGCCTGCCCTCCTACTTGATCTCACCACAGACAAACGATGCTGTCCGTTATCTCCTTCTGTGGGAGGCAAGAGAGCTTATTTAAAACGCAGCCCGGAGATAAACTTTGCAAGTTCAGATTCTAGCACTTGCTACCTGTGTGACGCTGACAAGCTTCTTAACCCCTTTTAAGCCTCTGCTTCTCTATGGGTAGAAGAAGGAAAATAATAGTTTCCAAAACCCAGGTTATTGTGAGGATCATTCCAGCTAATGTATGTAAAGTGCTAAATGAAGAGCCCGGGGTGTGGTAGGCGCTGGATACCTGTGAACTATTTCTGCCTAATTAGGTTGTACATTCCTCCCCTTGTACTTCTTTCTAGCCTACGCAGCAGCACAGTCACAGCAGAGCAATTTGCATAAAGTAGGTGCTCAAAAAATGTTAGAAAGACACATTGGCACATTTTTGCCAGGCCCTGTGATTTGCAAATAACTGTCAGAGATCCAGGGGCCAGCTGCGTTCCAAACGCTTGGGAAGCTTTTTAAAAATACGGATTCCTACCTCCTCCCTCAGAGATTCTAATACTGAATGCCTGAGAGGAGGCACAGGAAAACGTCCTAAAGTACTAAAACCAACCAACAACCAAGCAAGTGCTGGTCGCCCTGAACCCTGGGCCCAGCTGCTCCTCTCAGCAGAGTCTGATCCTTTCTGGTTTTATGTAATGTAACACTGACTTGTAGCCTAACTCAGACAAGCGAGGCAGTAAGGGCTCAGAATGAAAGAGGAGGTGGGAGAATAGCGGGTGGAGGAGTCGGGGGCGGGGCAGCAAGAAGGAGAAATCTACATCCCGCCAGTGAGCCAAAAACACTTATACCAGAGGTCGTGGCACTGGGGACCCTGCTGCGGCACTCCTCCTGGTTAAAATTGGTCCTGACTGCCACACTTGGTGAAGAGTAGGGATAATGATTCTGCTAGATCTTAAAGAGTGTGGCTTTGCCACACAATGGTCCTGCCCCAGAAAAATCCTGACTGCATGCCAACCACGAAACTGAAATTCTGGGCAAAGTTCCCAAATACAACTGGCTCCAACTCTCTTCTCCAATCTGGCTAGGGCTTCTGCTCTATCCCCGTTCCCCGCAGGCTGAAGGGTCTTTGAACTGGCAAAATGAAGCCAAATACTGTCCTTTGCCCTTTATCTGGGCATAAAAATTTCCAGCAGTGCTTCGTGCCCATGTCTGATAGAACCCTTCTCAATTCCCACCCCTTGACAAGCCGAACTATTCCTTTGTTAGAGGGAATAACTAACAAAGAAAAGTAGAAGGCATATAAAGAGACATAGTAGTTCAAAATAAAGGGATCGCCATGAGAATTCAGAGCAAATATCTTCCTATAATATAATAAATTTATTGCAAGGAATGGGAAAGTGCTTTAGAAGCTCAATCTTATGTGTTGACAATACGAGTCAAAAAGAACCGTTTCTATGAAACTATATCAGACATGGAGGTGAAAAGCACAAATCACAAATAATAAAATTAAGGGAGGCTGACTAACAAGTTAGTTTTTTTAGAAATTCAGATTTGCGAGGTAGTAGACAAATGCTAGCAATTCTCCCCGAACCCAGGGGGAGCAGATAAAGAGGTTTAAATGGTTAGAGAAAGCTAGGAGACATGGAAGACAAATGTAGGGGAGCCAATTAAGTTGCAAAGAAAGTCTAAGAAGAGTAAAGTACGGAGACAGCACTGAGGCAACGATTAAAGGAATAACAGAAGAAAACTTTTTTACCTGAAAGAGTTGATTTTGAAGATTGACATTTTTTGCCAAAAAATAAAATTTAATGAGAAAAAAACGGCACCTAAAAGGATGCCAAAAATTTTTTCCATCTAAATTATTCCTCAAACAGTCAGCTTGTGTGAACACAGATACATAGAAATAGCCACTATACACAAAACACACATATGCATACAAACATACAAAGGAGCAAAAGTCTGGCAGACATTTGCTTTCTCTGGAATACAAGTGAAAACAGACAACAAAGCAAAGACGACTAAATTTTGAGAGATAGTGGCTTCAACTCAAGACAAGTTTTTGATCAAATCTAAAGGAAACAGGACAGGACATAAGTATGCAAGAGATCAGACAATATACCCACTATGTATGGAAAAAATTACTCAAAGACATGGTTTAGCTGCCAATATGTGAAGTAAAATAAGCCTATTTGACTCGTAATTTTACTAGACTAAATCTAGTAATAGTTCCAGATATTTTGAATTTTTCTGAATGCCAACTTCCCATGAACCCTGACCTCATTTCAGAGCCCTCAAATATCTGTATCCTCATAATGATAAAGAATTTACTAATTAAAATAAGTACTTACTATTTGCTAGACACACTATATTCATTATCTGAAATCTTTACAATAACCCTGCAGGAGATTCTATCCTCTACCCCTCAGAGATAAAAAATATCAAACCTTGTGGATATTAAGTGACTTTCCAAATGTACTCTGTTAATATGTGATGGGGTCAGTATTCAATTACAAGTGCTCTTGCTCCCATGCCAAGCATTTCCTTCCATCCTATTCTACCTGCTCCTGCGCCCACAAGTCTGTAAGCTGGGAGTGGGGATACCTGGGATTCAGCTTCGGTTAGAGAGAGAGGAGGGGAATGCGTGTGAGTAGGTGCTAACTCCCACAGTAGAAGTTAAGATAGATGTGTGCCGTGGGGGTGTACTAACCACATTTCTAGCTTCTACAAACTTGATGCTTTAACATCTTTCATTTGTGTATATGCCAGACATGCCTTGTTCTGGACAACTGAATAATATGCCTAAACCACCTTGCTTTAGCCTCCTGCCTCCCTCCCCAACCCCTTCCTTGGGAGGAGTCCTCTTCCTGGGAGCATGCTTTTCAAGTACAAACCAACCAATGCAAAGTCTACATCTTCAACCACCTTCCTTGGCTGACTCTCACTCTGTACATCTACCCAAATCACCTTAGCGTCAAGTCCCAGACAACTAGGGACAGCCTCTATGCCCCAGAGCCCACTGAAATTATTCAAACTTGCCAATCCTAAACCTGCCACCCCTGCCTCACCCGTTCCTTCCAGAAGAAACCACAATAAGGGTTCCTGCCGTAGTTCTTCCCTCCTCTTCTACCTTGTGATCAAGCTCAGTAACTTCCTCACATGGCCACCTGTGATGGTTAATTTTACACGTCGACTTGACTGGGCCACAGGGTGCCAGATATTTGGTCAAACATTATTCTGGGTGTGTCTGGTGTGTCTGTGAGGGTGCCTTTGGTTAAGAGTAGCATTTGAATTGGTAGACTGAGTAAAGCAGATGGCCCTCCTTCATGCAAGTGGGTCTCATCCAATCGGTTGAAGACATGAATAGAACCAAAAGGTTGACCCTCTGACAAGTAAAGGGGAATTTCTCCTGCCTCAGTGCTTGAGCTGGTCCATGGGTCTTCTTCTGCCTTTGGACATGCACTGAAATATCAACTCTTCTTGGGTCTCAAGTCAGCTGGCCTTTGGACTGGAACTACGCCATCAGCTCTCCGGAGTCTCCAGCTTGCCATTGCAGATCTTGAGACTCCTCAGCCTCCAAAATCATGTAAGCCAATTCCTTATAATAAATCTGTTCATTATACAAAGATATATATCTCCTATTGGTTCTGTTTCTCTGGAAAACCCTGACTAACACAACTCCCTGTGGTGTGGCAAATCCCCACCCCTTGGAAATTGTGAGTGATAAACTATCTTTTCAATGGCAGTTGTTTCCTGATTGCCTTACTAGGCCTCAAATTTTCTATTAATACACTATATTTTAAAACATGGGGTGAGGCAGCAGGAGCTACCATTTGGCTACATTAACCTTTCACAGTTAAATTTTTACAAGCTGCAAATAGTATATGATCTCCACCTGCTCGCTTGATCACATCTAGGGCATTTAATCAGAAGTGAGGTGTTTTCTCTTTTCAGTTTCACATTCACAATTAGATCTATGGAGGGAATATTAATGAACCAAATACCGTATACGGCCTCACTTTCCCAATTTTACCTTGGCACAATCTACATATCAGAGGCAGTAAAGTTAAAAGGCACCAGATCAGCAGCAATTCTTCAAAATGATTGGGAAATCGATTCATCAATGACTGGTTCTGTGACAGGCTGTCTTTCCCCAGGGAACAGTAAAACTAAAAGGAAAACTCATGTGACCAAAACCAGAAAAGATAAGTGCGACACTCTGCTGAATCAAACTGGCAGTTTTAAAAACCGGAATGAGAAAGGAAAGGTGAGGGAGCTGTGCACGTGCGCTGCTGTCTTTTCATCCCATGAGCCTTGAGTTTCAACGACCTCAGCCTGAGTGTTCCACACACTCAGGAATGGAAAAATGCCTTGCAAAACCAGACCTTGGAGCGATTGATTCACCTTAAGCCTATGCCTTTTTCTGAAAGCCCAAGAAGAGGCTGCTCACTCAACTAAGCCAAACATTGAACCATGAGCTCTAAGAGCTGTTTTGTTGAAGCTTTCACCACTGCCTCATTCTAAGAGTCTAAATAAACATCTTTTTATTGTATACATTGTAGCTGAGTCTCCTATAAGTTTGAGGTGCTTTTTAATAAAAAGAAAATATTTGAGTATCAATACTGTTGAATCAATCTAGTTTCAGTCAGCAAAACAGAAACCAACCAGTTATTTTAACAGAAAGAATTTAACATAAGAGCTGGAGGCAGAAGAAGGCAAAAAAAATGACACTGAAATATCACAGAAGTAATAATTGCTGGGAAGTGAATACCAATGCCATCCTTCACTAGTTTTGAGACATCGGGCAAGTTACTGAGCCATGTAGAGTAACCTGACCATATACCAAGAATTAGCCAAACTGTGGTTTTAAGGGCACGGTCCCCAAGCCTGCCCTCCTTTCTGCAACTGCAAGTCTGAGGGTTTTCCAAAACCTTTCTCAGCTTCATAATTCACTGGAGGAAGTCACAGAACTCACTGGAAGCTACTACACTCACAGTTAGTACGGGGAAAAGATATAGACCAACATCAGCCAAAAGAAGAGATGCACAAGGCAGAGCCTGAGAGGGTTCCAGACCTGAAGCTTCTCTTGTCCGCAGGGCACAGTAACCTCCCAGTATTGATGCATGACAGTAAGTAGGGAATCAAGGAAGTGTGCCTGAGCACCGGCATTCAGTTTTTGTCTTTTTCTTAATTTTTATTTTTTATTGCGGTAACATTGGATTGTAACATTATATAGCTTTCAGATGTACATCGTAATATATTTCAATTTCTGTGTAGATTACATCACGTTCACCGCCTGAAAACTAATTAGAATCCGTCACCACACATGTGCCTAATCCCCTCTTCCCCCTTCCCCTATGGTAACCACCAATCCAATCTCTGTTGCTATGTGTTTGTTTGTTGTTGTTTTTATCTTCTACTTATGAGTGAGATTATATTGGTATTTCTCCCTCTGACTTATTTCACTTAGCATAATACCCTCAAGGTCCATCTATGTTGCCACAAATGGCCGGATTTCATCAATTCTTATGGCTGAGTAGTATTCCATCGTGTATACATACCACATCTTCTTTATCCATTTGTCCCTTGATGGGCACCTAGGTTGCTTCCAAGTCTTGGCTATTGTGAATAATGCTGCAATGAACATGGGGGTGCATGTATCTCTATGTCTTTGTGTCTTCAAGTTCTTTGGATAAATACCCAGCAGTGGAATAGCTGGATCATATGGTAGCTCTGTTCTTAATTTTCTGAGGATACTCCATACTGCTTTCTATAGTGGCTGCACCAGTTTGCACTCCCACCAGCAGTGTGCAAGTGTTCCCTTCTCTCCACATCCTCTCCAACACTTGTTTCCTGTCTTGTTAATTATAGCCATTCTGACTGGAGTGAGGTGATATCTCATTGTAGTTGTGGTTTGCATTTCCCTGATAGCTAATGATGTTGAATATCATTTCACGTGCCTATTGGCCATCCATATATCTTCTTTGTAGAAATCTCTGTTCAGATCTTTTGCCCATTTTTTAATTGGGCTGTTAATTTTCTTATTGTTGAGACATATGAGTTCTTTGTATATTTTGGATATTAACCCGTTATCTGATATGTGGCTTGCAAATATCTTCTCCCAATTGTTAGGTTGTGTTTGCATTTTGCTGATGATTTCTTTTGCTGTGCAGAAGCTTTTTAGTTTGATGTAGTCCCATTTGTTCATTTTCTATTTTGTTTCCCTTGCCTGGTCAGACATGGTACTTGAAAATATGCTGCCAAGACTGATGTCAAAGAGAGCACTGCCTATGTTTTCTTCTAGAAGTTTCATGGTTTCAGGTCTTACATTCAAGTCTTTAATCCATTTTGAGTTGATTTTTGTGCATGGTGTAAGATAATGGCCTACTTTCATCCTTTTTCATGTGGCTGTCCATTTTTCCCAATACCATTTTTTGAAGAGACTCTCCTTTCTCCATTGTATGCTCTCTGCGTTCAGTTTTTATTGGGGCTTCATTACATTGGGATGACTGACTGAGTGCCCACATGGTTGAACTCAGTCTCTAGGTCAACCAACACCAAGTTACCCAAAGTCTTCACTCTAAATCACACGGTTGGTCTTTCCGGTGTGGCTGGCCACACCCTAAAACTATCAGGTGTGATCATCCCCATCTTAAGATCTACTGTGGCCAGACTCTGGCCTAATCAAGGTTATTTCTATCAGGTATGATACAGATTACATTCTAGAAGTTGAGGGCAAAGACCAGATCTCTGTTTAAACAAGGCCGAATTCTGCACTACATATGAAACCTCCTAGGTAGATTGACAATGTGAGTTGGTTTGCCCAGGATGGTCCCAGTTTACTCCTGATGTCCTGGAGTAAGTCCTTAAAAATAGCATACTGCTTTCCCCTCTCAAGTGTCTCAATTTAGATAATACACCATAAGGCTGCTCTCTTCATTGGAATAGGTAATATTAAAAATATTTATCAGCTGGTTCAGTACAAGCATCAACCAAATTGAATGGATACTGGCAGAGGACAAGTGATGCTGTAACAACTATTGCACACTAATGAATATCATACCTCGCTCATCAGGTTGTTATGGGGATTAAATGAACATGTGCCTATAAAGCTTAGAAACAGTAACTGGCAAATATCTTTTAGAATGAATAATATTTAATGCCTACCAAGCATCTATTCCCCATTTCTACTTTCTTAACAAAGCTCTAATTTTATTCTGAATTCATGACCTTCTGTACTCAGGACTTTTGACACAGCAGAAGTTGCCCCAATCTCCAGCTCAATGGATGAATCCTAATTAGTTTAGGCCAATGCTTCTCAAGTTGACTGCCCAAGAGAATCGCCTGGGTAGCACTTAAAACATCCTGATACCCAGGCTCCATGCCCAGAGATTCTGACTTTCTCAGCCTGGGAGGGGCCCAAGTAGCAGTATTTTTTAAAGCTTCCCTTGTGATACTAATGAGTGAGTGTTGAGAACTGACAATCTAGCCCAGTCAGAGAAATTCCACACCCCTTGCTGGTGATGATGTGGGAATAAGCATGTGACACAACTGCAGGCCAACGAGACAGAGGTGTGACAAAGTTCCTCCTCCTGCTTCTAGAAGAGTCTCCTACAATGTCTCTTTGTCTACCTGTAGATAAGAATTAGCAGTCCTGTCGCCTAGCTATTTCTAACAATCATCCTAAGATCACAAAGGAAAACACCCTTAGGATGAAGCTGATGGTTTGGACATTAGAGCAGAAAGAAAGAAGCTGGGCCCTTGATAATCAGCTCACCCAGAAGCCCTCCTTCCTTTGACTCATAGTTACATGAACCAAAACATTTCCTCACTGAGCTGGATTTTCTGATGCAGCTGAAAGCCTCCCAATTTCTCGTCATCTTGTGTATTAATTTGTATTAATAATTGTGTGTACAATTATTCTCTAATTACTCCAATAACAATAAAGGCAGAATAATGAGAACTACGAAACATACTTTATTCTGTTGGAAAATATTCCATGCTTTCAATTTTGTCCAAATTTTATCCCGCAGTGTAGGGTATGGTATTCAGAATCCCTAATGTACTTCCAAGGCATAGTAAGAATTGGAGGAGAAATAATTAGACCATAAATACCAAGCAATGCAGGAAATTACTAATACTTTTGTATTCATTTGACAAATGAGGAGATTGGGGCTCAGAGCAGGAAGTGCCCAAGGTCACATTGCTACTGATTCACAAAACTTGGACTATAACTGGAGTCCGCTGATGAACCCTCCTGGCATCTTTCCACTTTGTGTATATAACGCTCTTTTCACAATGTGCGTGTAACTTGCTTCAGACCTTTGATAACTATGCGGTAGTTAAGATAGTGGCTTCTGGGGGCTTAGCTATCTATGTATGAATCCTGGTTTCACCACTTACTAGCTTTGCATCCTGGAGGTGGTCACTTGAACTCTCTATTTCCATGCCCTTGTTTGTAAAATGATAATAGTATGTCCTTCACAAGGGTGCTGTCAGGGTTAAATGAGCTTTTAAGTAAAGGACCTAGAATAGTGCTAATCATATGTTTATGAGCTATGTTGTTTTCACTGTTGTTAACTGTAATCCAAGGGCTTTGTTTTACAAAAAATATATATTTGCAACTATCATCAGGAAGCTTTGTTACCTGTTTCCCTCAACCTTTACTTCTCACCTCAAGAAAGAAATATTGAAGTCTTCCACCTTCCATAACCCCCAGGCATGTTGCAGGAGTCCTGGGAGCCATATTCTCTTTGCATATATATCTTTAATCAAGAAAGAAAGACAAAAAAAATAAAATACTAAGAATCGGGAATGTGTACAGGGAAGTGATTGGTAGGGTACCTGGCTCATAGCGGATGCTCAATAAATTAGCACCGTGGACCCGATTCTATTGACATTTTCCTGCATGATACTTGGTATGCTGTTCAGATAACTTTCTCTCCACTCTTTTAATTCTCATTGAGCTGGAAGCTACTTAAGCTTCCAAGTGTGGAAATTGGGAATGCACAAGTTCTGGTAATGACAGTCCCCATCAAAGCATTATTCATTTGGGTTAAGATGTGGGTCATGAGGAAAGCTGGGAATTTGCAAAACCCGTGGCAGGTCAGCAGATAAAGCCATTGTTGGCAATTAACCCTTTGTATGAGTTAGTGTATTTTTCCTACGCTAGGGCTTTTTCCTTCACACTTTCTTTCCTAGTGTCCTCAGTATCGAACAAAGTGGTTGCAAGAATATAAAATATCATAAATACATTGGAATAAGGAATAACAAAACGTAACTCTAGAGTATATACATGTGGCGTAGGAGTAAGGCAGGCAGGAAGAGGGAAAGACAGAGGCGAAAGGACAGTGCGTACCAAAACTAAAAGTGGAAAAGGAGACATCACACATTTTAATTATATCTCAATTAAACTGGGAAAAAAAGGAAAAAAAAAATCACACATTTAAGCAATTAGTCCAGGACCTCAGGGACGGACACAGAGGCAACCAATATCTATGAGTGAGTGAACAAATTCTACAGGCAGATCCTTGCAAATTGGGAGAACTTCCATGACTCCTTGCGGGAGGGCTGCTGTTGCTCCTCAGAGCCTCATTTAAGACCATATGTAATTAATTTTCTGTTGCTCTCTGAGTCCTCTCGGCCCACTCTGCTGCCCTTCCCTGTAAGTGCCTGACTCTAGTGCTCATCTGCACTCCCAAGCCTTCAGGATTCGCTGATTCTCCTTTCATTGCTCTTTGAGCCTTGTCCCCGGGGAACTCAGCCCCGGAATGGACAGGGCTCTCTTGCTCATCACCCTGAAACATCATTATGTATCAGCAGGCAGGCTGCACCTTTGGTGGGCTGGGCTGACCTGATCCAGCGAAAAAATAAAAATGTGCTCCGTGCACTTCACTCCTCTCTTCAGCGGAGAGCAGAGACATCTGCCAAGTATGCTTCTTGCATTTAAAATGGTTTCTTAACTAGTTCTTCGCCTTGGCTTTACCTGTAGAGAAAAGGCACCAGGCTTGGAGACAGAGAGACCTATTACAAAATCCAACACAAACCTTTCACCCAGGAAAGCCACAGACCCTCAGACTCTCCATCTGTAAAATGGAAATAATCGCACCTACACCTCCAAGTCATTGTGAGGAGCAAATGAGATCATGTTTATAGCGCAATTGGGGGAATGTGTTGGCATTTAATATACATAAATATTATATACGTATGTAAAATAAAAACATTTTCACCAATATGGAGGTCAATTCTGCTGTCGCTGAGAGCATCTTCTCAGACTGGCAACTTCTGTTGAGTAAACAGCACCATCTCCACCAATTTGTTGTAGCAGGGATGGTCTCTTGGATCCAGTTGGGCAAATCATGTTGCAAATTATAGTCTCTTTCCCAGGAATTGGGAGACAGAACATAGAAACCAATTCATTTCATTGTAGGAAGCCAGGCTGAAAGTCAGAATAATATGGACATTGAGGTCACTGAGAGCAGAAAAAGCAGTGGGTATAAAGAGAGATCAAAACAGAAATAGAGAGAGAAGCAGAAGTGAAAGACATATTTAGAGAGAGGAGAGAAAATTCATGAAGCCCATCCCTATGACCTGAATCTGTATGATAAATATACTTGTATTGTAAGAGCATTTCTATTGCAATCAAACAAACCCCAAGACAGACATTGAAGCAAAGTTCAAGTCATGCACACAAGGAAAGAGACAGAGACAGAGAGATAGAGAGAAGCGTCCACAGCCATATAAACACAGATTAAACACATATAAACACAGACCCTCTGGCCCTCTAGCCTTCCATACCAGAGCAGACTGGTATCACTTTGTCACCACAGATAGACTTATCAGGGTTGCCCTGGGGGCTGGGAGAGAAGAACTCAAATTGGATGCTGAAGGAAAGTGGACTATTTTGGGATTGCACCCAAGGAGCAAAAATAGGAACCGCAGTAAGGACCCACAGGCATTGCAATCAAAATGCCTCACACGTGCTGCCCTGGTCACAACATCCTCTCCAAAGCCTCAGCTTCTCACACAGAGCAGACAAATCTGGAAGGCTCTGGGGGGGAATACATCAATCAAGCCATTCTTTGGTAAACGTGAAGAACATTAAGATCTTGGTGAGGTCGGTGGTCTGTTATTACCATCAGTAGTAATATATTCTTCTACAGAAGTTCTCAGATCAGGGAAATTTTATAAAAACAGCACTGTATTATTATATATTATAATGAGGAAGGAAATGTGTCGGGGAGGCAATTTTTAGAAAGTAGGATGACAGAGAGATTAAATATTTCCCTTATGGGATGCCAAAAGGAACAAAATTGATCAGAAATTGGTAAACGAGGGATGACAATGAAGTGAGGGTCCCCTATGTTCTAGGCTCTGCCATTTATCAGCTAGCTGACCACAAGCAAGTTGCTTTACTGCTCTGTGCCTCGTTTTCCTCCTGTGTAAAATGAGGATAATAATAACAAAATTTTTATAATTTTATTACAAAAAATAATAAAAATATTTACTTCATAGGGTTGTTTTAGCAATTAGGTGAGAATTGTGTAGTACCTGGCACCTAGCATGCCCTCAGTCCATTTAGCTGTGATTGTTGTCTTTAGTAGGGCTTTCCCTGAAAGCGACAATGACACTGAGATTTGTGTGCAAGTGGTTTATTTGGGAGGTGGTCTCAGGAAGCACTGGTACACACTGCAGAAGTGAGAGAAAGAAGGTAAGGGAGCTACCACAGGGAGTATCACTGAGCAGTTATCACTGTGAGCAACTGTGGTTCAGGCTAGTAATGGGCCAACTGCCTCTCCATCATGGCATTGCAGACAATGGAAAGGAGAGATATCTGGGGGGCCTTGGGACCATCTGGTTATCCCAGAAATGTTACAACAGGGTGTAGGCCAACCTGCCTTTGATTACCTCTGGCCAGCATTTTTTTGGGGAGAACTGAAATATCTAAAACTACAGCTTTGGGGTTTGAACGTATGACTAATAAAAATTCCAAGCAACTCAGTTGTGTCAATGAAGCATGTACATCCAGTGGGAAGAAAATCACTGTGTGAATTCCCAAAGGGAAATTAATATCCCTTAACTTTCTTAACACATTCAAGAAAGAGCCTCGTCAATGTCACTTGAGATTCCCCATGGCTTTTACCGAGGCTTTGAGGACAATGGGGTCACCCTAATGTTTAATGACCCATATTCCACTGGACTTTCATCTCTCCTCTTAAAGTTTTGTTCGATTTTTCATCCTTTTATTTCTGGAATTCTCACATTGGTTTCTGAATCTGTCCGTTGACAACTCTGATCTACTACAGAGCCCCTCCCTTCTGACACTGTGGCTCTTTTCCACCATAAAAACGTTGAAGTCCCTCCCAAAGTAACTGTCTCTGGATGCTCCCAAATGACTTCTTCTCCAGCCTCCAGTGCAGCACTGCGTTCCTTACACTCTGCTACAAAACTCTGTTGTGCTCCGGCAGCTATAGGGGAATGCTCCTCTCCCCACGCCGTAGCTCTCTCCCCGTCCTAACACTAGAGCAGAAAAGCTTGGGTGCCTAGGTCTCACTGAGTCCCTCTTTCTAAGCAGCTCCTTCAGCTTTCCACCCTCTTTATCCACAAGACTCAGGCACAAGCCAGTCAGGCACATGGACCCAAAGGGGCCCACTGTAGCCTATAGGACCCCCCATGATTCCATCCCTAGTTTCCTCCCCAGCACCTTCTCCTTCCTCTTCTCTCACTCACTCAGTTCCAGCCATTCCAGCCTCTTGGATGTTTCCAGAAAACACAAGAAGCTCTTTCCAGCTTCAGTAACTTTGTGCTACTATTCCCTCTGGCTGGAATGTTCTCTCCTATGATCCTGGTAAGCTAACTCCTTAGTGTTATAAATCAGATCCCAGCTTAAATGTCATCCTTATCTTTGGTGCTAAATTGTCTGCTGTCCGCTCAGCATCAAACCACCGCGCCCACCTAAGGCTAAGAACTACATTTCCCAGAATCCCCTTTTTGGTATGCCTCTGCATTAGGGTTTGCCCAGGAGAGGACTCTAAGCAAGATTTAGAAGGCAGAAGTAATTATTCTTAGGAGGTTGTGAAAGGCCAACTGGGTGAGTTTCACAGACCCACTTCATAGTCTTACTTTGAGAGCTGGTCTTGCGCTACCTCTAGAACTTTGCTTTGAGCTCCGGCTTTTCCAGGTGAGTCAGTGACTGCTTCTCTGATTTCCAACGTGAAGCTTTCCACACCTTCACTCTACAGCTCCTCCTACATTCACTTAACTCCTTATTCCCGCAATGCTTGTATTGTCTCTCTTTTCCTGCAAGGAAACCAGGCCAGTATACCACCTGTCTGAAGTAGTCCCCTGTCACTCTCTGTGTTGTCACTCTCCTAAATCTCTCATTGATATTTTCCTTGTTCATCTATTTGTTTGCTCTATGTCCCCATTGCCTCCCCACCCCTATACCACAAGAGCACAAATGGAAACTTTGGCAGTTTTGTTTACTTCTGTACCCCCAGTGCACAGCTTATAAGGAAGTCCTACCTTTAAATAGAAGTTCTAATAGCTTCATAATTGCAAAACTGGTAAGATAGAAGTATAGGAACAGGAAGGATCTTATTACCTGAGAAACCCACTAAATATATTCACATGCAGGGTAGAAACCAGTATGATTTTTACTTCCTTTGCAAAAGAAGTACAAGTGCATTTATTAAGCACCTACTGTAGACATGCCAGAAACTGTTAGGTACTTTTACATAAGTTCCCTCCTTTACTTGCCTATAAAATATAGTTTCTGCATCACATGTGCCTAGATTAATGTCGTATTCAATAAGCTGCTCAGCAAACTCAGACCAAATGTCTCATCTTGAATTTCAAGATCTTATTTGGCCCTGGTCCTGTTCTTTCCAGCCAGAACACAGCAGCAGGTTCCTAGAAGGAAAAATGAACTTTTTAAGAATTTCCTGATGAAAGCAGAGGACCACAGTTTGATATATACTTGGAGAGCAGCTCAGAGTCTGATAATCAAGGTTAGAATTTGTGTCTATGCTAATGCCCCATCATAAAACCTAAGAATTTTTGGCTGGTCATCCACCAAAACAAGATTGAAATAATGTTAAAACACCACTGTGATGAGGCACCTGAGGTAAGTAATAAAGGCCCATCTAATTTGCACATGGCTCTCTCTTGATGAGCTCCTTGGCATATTTCAATCACTGACTTCCAGTGGATTATGGTTAAGAGTGCGTTGTTCCCCATCTGTGGTTTTACTGCTCCTTCCCAGGCACATGGGACTACACTTCCCATGCCTTTTGCAGGCAGATGGAGTCACATGACTGGTGAGTGACAATGACTTGTGCCACTTCTAGTCAAGGCATTTAAGAGCAGGTGTGAGTGCTCTGTGGTCTCTTTTGCTCTCTCAGAGACCCTGGAAACCATGTTTTTGAGATGGCAGCAACACAAGATGGTAGGGATCCTTGCTCTTGTATGTGAGTGCTTGTTTGGAGCAAAGCTTTCCACTGTAGACCCACCGAAGATGGCCACGTAGAATATACTGAATAAAGAAAAGTTAAATCCTTTGTCAGTTAAGCCACTAACATGTGGAGACTAATTTGTTGCTACAGCATAACTTAACCTGTCCTGACTAATATCAACTCCAAGATGCTCTTTCCTCATAATAATTTCCACTGATGAGTGAATAACGCTCAGTGAGATTCCAGGTAATGATTCTGAAGGACACTGCACTTTTCTCTCAGGTATACACAAGCACTGTGTCTAGATTGCCTCCTCTATGCATATAACATTTCTGTGATAAAAACTGGAATGATCATTTCCCTGTGAAGACTAAGGTAAAAAGAAGTGAATTGATTATCCATAGATAACCACAATTCATTGGAAAGAGCTAAAAAGAAAAATCCGTATGAACTTATCCCCAGCATCAGGCGTTTTTCATTCACAAAACAGTCTCTTGGGCTTTTCTGGGCTAGCATCCATTCCTTGCCTCTTACAAAGCCCCTTACCAGAATACCACAGTGCTAAAAGAATGGGGAAAAAATGTATAATAGCTTTTTGGATATAAAACCTGAAGTAATTGTATTGTATGGCATGTCTGTGGCCTTAATGTAAATTATTTTTTTCTTTTGATTCCTTCCCATTCTGCTAATAGCAAGCCCTCCAGAGTAATCAAGTTATCCAGCCAACTAAGCTCTTGCATTTCTAAAAAGTATTGCAAGAGAACAGCATGCAACCACTAAAGCTCTTCCCCCCATCCTGTGAAAAGTGTAACACTGGCTACAAAGGAAAGCCATTCTTGGAACTTTGGAGTTTGTTGGGTTTTTTCCTTTGCCTCAGCTCATACTAACAATTTAAAGGCTGAATAAGAGTCAAGGATTATATTCAATTCATTGTCAACACTAACTATTCAACTTCTTCTTACCCTTCCAAATATGTATATATTCTGAATACATATAAATAAATATATATATTCTTTAAATAGATATATATTTAAAGCCATGTATATATGGCTTTAAATTTTCCAGTAGGAGCCTTTTTAAAAAATATAATTGAATAGAATTTTTAAAACTTTGGATAAAAGTAAATAATAAACGCTAAGAGAGTTAAATAAGATAAACTTATTTTTAATAATTATCCTATTCCATCCACGAGCTTTTTTGATCCATCCTCTATGGAATAGATTCATCCAAACAATAATACCGAGGACTGGCACTTTAAGAAATCATTGACTAGGTTTCCTCCTAGTATTTGTCTGCCCGACCCAAACCAACTCAAGAAGCACTGTAGGCAGGAGAACTCTTAGTGGAGAGAAGCCCCTCGGAAACCCGAGGTGGAATCTGTGTACCTGATCAGTTTGTCTATGAAACATACAGCTGGACTTCAATAAAATGGGCCGTTTGATGCCATCATTCCATTTGCGGTAATTAATGTGGACTTTCTCATCTCACAGATGATTTCTGTCCCTCTGCCCACCTCATTTCTGTATCTTCCCGTCTCCTGACTTAGGCTTCATCCCGTATTTCTGAGCTCGGACTCGTCTTTTGAACTTTATGATTGTGGCAGACAGTTGTTGTTTGTTCTTTACTTTGAGTTTTTTAGTTGCTCTCAGATCCGTTTCTCCTGCTTACCCTGCTCTGCTTTATTTCCAAGCTTCCTTGACGACTGACTTTTACCTAGGTCCTGCAAGGTGGGCTCTGGTCGGTACTAGAAGGGATTTGCATCTCTTTGGTGAGTTCTAGATACCACTAAGAAGCTCCAGTTTCTACAATCTTCATATTATTTTCTAGAACTTTTATTGTTTTGCCTTTCCTATTTAGACCTATCATTGGATCTAGAATTGGTTTTTTTCTATAGTGTAGGGTACAAGTAATATTCTTTTTCTGAATATGTATACCTGATTGACTCAGCCTCATTTGTTGAAAAGACTCTCCTTTCCCCACAGTACTGCAGTATAATCTTTATCATAAATCAAGTACCTTATATGGGTGGGCCACTTTATGGACTCTATTCTGTTTCATTGATCACTCTATCTTTATATCAAGAACATGCTATCTTAATTACAACAGTTTTATGATGAATCCTGATATCCGGTAGTGTCATCCTACGACTTTGTTCCTCTTCCTCAAGATCGTCTTAGCTATTTTTGCCCCTTGGCATTTTCACATACATTTTAGAATCAGCATGCCATTTTCCACGATAGACAGATGAAAGAGAGAGAGAGATGATTGATAACAGATAAACAAAACTGGAATTGCATTGAATTTATGTCTATATGCAAAGAACTAATGTCTTTTCAATATTGAGCCTTCCAATATATGAACATGGCTTATCTTTCCATTATTTTGATCTTCTTTCACATCTTCCAAGAGATTAAAATAGAGTTGCTTAATTCTCAGTGTAGAGGATTCTCACACCTTCCCTTAGATTTATTCTGTTATCTGATGTTGTTTGATGCTGTTGTAAATAATATGGTTTTTAGATTTTATTTCCTAATTGTTTTGCTAATATATAGAAAAACAATTGATATTTGTATATTGACATTTTATCCAGTGTTTCGCTAAATTCATTTTTTAACTTTTTGTAAATTTTTTGGATTTTCTATGTTCACATTTATGTCATCAGTAAACAATGAAAATTTTATTTCATCATTTTCAATCCTTGTATATTTTATTTCTTTTCCTTGCCTACTTTCAGGAGCCAGGACCCTGTGTTGTTCCCAGTATAAAAGGGAAAACTTTCAACATCTCACCTTTAAGTATGATGTTGGCTATAGGTGTTTTGCAGAATATCTCTTAGTCCATTCGGGCTGCTGTAACAAAATACCACAGACTGAGCAGCTTATAAACAACATAAATTCATTTCTTACAGTTCATTTCCAGCTTAGAGGCTGGAAGTTCAAGTTCAGGGTGCCAGCGTGGTCAGGTTCTGATGAAGGCCTTTATGGGTTACAAACTGCCATCTTCTCGCTATGTCCTCACATGGCGGGAGGCCCAAGGGAACTCTCTTGGGCCTTTTATAAAGACATTAATCACTTCCCAAAGCCCTAGTTTCCTAATGCCATCACATTGGGCATTAAGATTTCAAAATATGAATTTTGGGGGCACACAAACATTCAATCTATAGCAATACTCTTCATCAGGCTGAGAATGTTTTCCTTTATTATTACTTTTCCAGTTGATAGTAAATGTTTCTACCATGAACTATTTTTAACATTATCAAGTAAGGCTTTTTCTGCCTCTATTGAGATAACTATATGATTTTCTTCTTTATTTGGTTAATTAATTTAATTTCAGCTATTTTTGAACTGTTAAATTAATCTTGTGTTTTTGATATAAACAACTTGATTGTCATATATTAACCTTTCCATATATCACTGGATTTACTATTTAAATATTTTTGTTGAGGATTTTTGCATTTATGTTCAAGACATTGGCTTATTATTTTTATATTTTGTTGCTTTTGTCCTATTAGGTATTGATATTATATGTTGGCCACATGAAAAGTATAAGGAAGTGTTCCCTCTTTTTAAATTTTTGGAAAAAATTGTCTAAGATTAATGTTATTTCTTTCTTAAATGGTTGAAAGAATTTGGAAGTGAAGCCATCTCTGACTGGAAATTTATTTGTGAAAAGCATTTAATTGTGGGTTCAATTTCCTCAATATAAAAAGTTTTGATGTAAAACTTTTCAAATGTTCTATCTTTTTTTGAATCAGTTTTGGTGAGTTGTAGTTTTCTACAAATTTATCTATCTAACCTGAGTTTTTTACATATATTGAGATAAACTTGTTCATGATAGCCTGTTACGAGTTTTTTTTTTTCTATCTGCTTTTTCTCCCCAAATCCCCCCAGTACATAGTTGTATATTTTAGTTGTGGGTCCTTCTGGTTGTGGCATGTGGGATACCGCCTCAACGTGGCCTAATGAGTGGTGCCATGTCCATGCCCAGGATCCAAACCATAGCAGAGCACGTGAACTTAATCACTTGGCCACGGGACTGGCCCCTGTTATGAGTTTTTAATGGCTGTATTATCTGTAGTGATGTCTCCTTTTCTATTCCTAATATTAGTAATTTGTGTTTCTCTCTTTTTTCCTTTATCAGTTTTGCCACAGGATTATGAATTTTTTTGTTCTTTTTGCAGAGCCAAATTTGATTTTGTTGATATTTTCTATCATACATATGTAGTTTATTTTATTAATTTTTCTCTCCTTTTTATTTCCTCTTTTTTACTATGTGGGTTTTAATTTTCTATTTGTATTCTAACACCTTCATATAAATGCTCAGAAAATTGATTTTCTGTCCTCTTTTATTGTTTAGTATACACAATGAACGCTATAATTTTCATTCTAAGCCTGCTTTTAGCTGTATCCCTCAAGTTTCAATATATGATGCTTTTGTTAACAATCAGTTCAAAATATTTTCTAATTTCCATTGTGATAACTTTTTTGACCTATGGGTTATTTCAAAAGAGAATCGCTTAATTCCCAAATATTTGGAGATTTTCAAGATATCTTTTTTATTATTATTTTTTATCATAATTCTATTGTGGTCAGAGAACATACTCACAATTTCAATCTTTTGGTATTTGTTGAGACTTGCCTTATGGCCCAGGATGTAGTCAATTTTAGATAATACTCCATGTGTGCACCCAAAAAGAATGTAGTCTGAAGTGCAATGTTCTATGTTTGCTAATTAGGTCAAATTGGAAAATCATGACATTCATATTGTTTCTACTCTTATTGAATTTTTGTTTCCATATTTTGTCAGTTAAAATTTTTAATATGATAGTGGATTTGTCTATTTTTTATTCTAGTTCTATCAGTTTTGTTTATACATTTTCAGGTGGTGTTATTTGATGCCTGCAACATTAGCATTGTGGTAACTTCCTGGTGGATAGACTTTTTTTTTTTATCACTATGATATGTCCTTCTTTTTTCCTAGTAATGCCTATTCTTTAAGGTGTACTTTCTCTGTTACTAGGTGTGCTAATATTATAGTAGTACAACCCACCAGCTTCCTTTGGTTAGCATTTACACAGTATGCTTCCTCTGTACTTTACTTTCGTCCTTTCTGTGTCATGTATTAAAGTCATGTATCTTGTAAACATGTTTTGATTTATTTTTGACCCAGTCTATTACAATGTTTTAATTGGAGTACTTGCTTTATTTCCACTAAAGGTAATTACTGAAATATTTCTGCTTAAATCTCTCTTATTTGTTTCCTATTTGTCCAATCTGTTCTTCATTTTGTTCTCTCTTCTTCTTACTTCCTTTTGGATTTATCAAACAGCTTTTATTATTCAATTTTTCTCCTTTGTTAGCTTTTAGTTATGCCTCCTTTTTTAATTCTTTTTAATGATTACCCTAATTCGCTCTCCTGCTTTATGTAATCTCCTATTAAATCAATCTATTGAGCTCTTAATTTCAGTTCATAAATTTTGTGGTTATAGAATTCCCTCTACATTATTTTTTATTTATTTTTTATATTATTTCTGGCAAAATTTTCCATCTACCTCTTTCTAAAGATATTAATGTCAGTACCTGGATCACCTATGGGTCTGTATCATTTGTTTTTCCTCTTGGTTTTCAGTAAGTTAGTCCTCTTGGTGTATCAGGTAATTTTTTTTAATGCCAGACATAATGTATTTTTAAAAAATAGAAGTTTTAAATGATATTTTCTTCCTTCAGAGATAATTTATTTTTTTTTCAGACAGGCAGTTGGATGAGGGGCTGATCATCTTTATCTAATCATGGGTTGAGATGGTTTGAGGTTTGGTGTCCATTTGGGGAAGATGTAGCCTATTTTCAGTTTATCTTTATGCCCAGGGTTTAGCTCTTCAGGAGACTCAACTTAATGCCTGGGGCATTTATGAGAGTTTCCTCTAATTCTTGTCTTCTCAGCACCATGATGCTGTCACAAGCTCTGTGCCTCTTCTGCTTGAGTTTGTGGTTTATGCATCCCTCCAGATAGAATTCTTGTTTGTTTGTTTTCTGGCATGGGCCTGGCAGCACTTACACCTTGGAATTTCTCTAACTGATGAGTTTTTCTATTGATGATTGTGCCTTTTTTTTTCAAATTCTCTGAGAAGACTTTATTTTTCTTGCCAAAGACAAAACAGGCAACTCTCCTTAAGGAGGACATATGTTTTTTCAAGGTATGAAATGAGGGTGTTGACTTCAGCTTTATGTGGAAGATGCTGCTCTGTCATCCCAGTCTCCCTGGGTCATAGGCTTTGTCCCCTGTTCGCCACATGTGAACCTTTGAAACCTAGGTTCTAGCTTACAGAGTTCAGCAGATGTCCTCAAGGCAAAAACCTGGCTCCAGCTCTCTCTTATCTCGCTTCCTTCTCATTGACTCTGAATTTCAATTATTTCATGTACTTTAACCCCAGCAATGTTGTACATCTTTAAAAAAAAATGGAATTTTTTAAAGCATTGTATCTAACATTTTTAGCATCCTCTACTGTGGAATGGACTAATACATGCCAGCTATTAATACCCGTTATTCGAAAGGGAAGAGAAGGAGAGTAGAGAGAAAGATTACTAAGTGTTTCTGTTGCTTTGTATTTTTTATATACATTTTATAAATTTGGGGAAGAAAGTTAATGAGAATTTTTCAAAATAACATAATATAGAGAAAACGTTTTAAAAAATATTTATACAACCCATTACCTTCTCTAGGTAATTGCATCTTTGAAGTAAGTTGAACTACCAGAAAGTTCCATATTTGGTACACATGAGGGTTATCCCAAAGAGAACAACGTTCACCTTCAGCTTTTATCAGATGTCATTGTATAGTCAAGACATATGGAATTTAGTGTTCTATAAGTTATAAACATGTGATTGAGGTCAGTGTTTATTACATCACTCACTGCCTTCAAGGAATTATATAATGACTTAGAACAAATGCGCAAGCCAGCTGTGGCAACAAGGTTTAAGCCTTTTGATGTGTATAATTATGCTCTTCTTTTGATTTGTTCCTGATATCTTATTTCTCTTTTGTCAATTTCACTTTAGTTTGCTCTCTTATAAGCTTCCTCAAATCTTCAAAGAAAAAATAAGCAAATAGTTTTTTTTTTAAATGTGTCTTGGGTAGAAGAAAATTCTAGGTTTCACAGCTAAATCTTTCTAAAATATTATCAAACTGAGAAATAATGGTTGAACCACTTGTCCTATGGATCTTTGTAGGTCACAGAAAGTGACTAGGAAATTCAAGAAAAAAGTGTTGATAGAGTTTCTAATAAAAGACATAATTCTGTATAGGCGAGTGAAGAAATGCTATGACCAAATCCATATTAATTAAATTTGGATTTGGAAACAAAGTTATAATTAGTATCCTCTTTTATAATAAAGTGAATATAGTCTCAGTGGGTCATCTGTACCACTGCATTTGTCTGACCATGCCGTTCAATTTTGTATTAAGGTTTTTATTTATTAAACAAAAGATTAAAATCAAATGATAAAAAGAAAAATTTGTATTAACTAGAATGAGCATTAATTGAATTCCTTGATACTTTTCGTTTCTCTTAACAAACTTTGAAACCAAACCTCAAGGAAAGTCAAATGCCTAGAGACATTATTGTCTCTTTTATCATAATTAATTTTATATTTCATATAAACAATCAGGCAGCAAAATTTATACAGTAAGTGATGTGAATTCTGGTTACAACTCCTAGGTTCAAAAAGCAGCTTTATAAAACCCTCTATATGGGTGATTTTTGTGGTATTTACTGAACGTTTCTGTGCCTCTGTTTCCTCAACTGTATAATGGAGATGCTAATAGTATTGATATCATAGGATTGCAGTGAGAAGTAAAATGTTAATATTTGTATAGCACGTAACACAATTCCTGATACTTAGCCCCAAATAACTACTAGCTATTATAATTATTAAAGTTTTTTTCTATTAAAAAGTATAAATCAGTAAATATCACATCAGTAATTTTTGAAACATTTTTCTTCCTCCTATTAAATTAACCTGTAACCTTTAGCATAATGACTGATTTTGATTGAAATAATTAGGAATGAGGTACTTGTATTATTTAATTCAAACTTCCTTATAAGGTAGTACAAAAAGTCAGTATATACTCCTGGAAATAGTATAAAGGAGAAAATGTGTAGACATCTTCCAATTCTGAATTACATATAAGCTCAGACAAGTCATGTAACTCGATTGTACCTGCATTTCTTCATCTGCAAAATAGAAGTTTCAATGTCTGCTTCTTCTACCTCACAGGATTATAGGAGAGGAATACGTGTGCGCACACACACACATGCACACAAACACACACTACATTTTGAAAAGTTTATTCTGATTCTAATGTAAGGGAAAGGAAAATAGTATTTACTGTTAATTCTGTTAAATGTTTCCTCTACGTTATCTAATTTAATCTGGACTTCAATCCTATTAGGTAAATATTATTGTCCCCAATTTGCAGACAAGAAAACAGAGGCTCAGAAGGTTTAGGCAGTTTGTCCGCACTTACCCAGTTCTTAACCAGCAGAGCAGGATTTCAAACTACATCAATTACAGAGGACTAACACGCTCACTGTCCCTGGTGAAGTTCTCACAGAGGGAAGGAGCTCAGTAGATGTTTGGGGCTTTGTTTATTGCTTAACACAGAAGCCAATGCTTTAAGTTAATCAATCAATTATTTTCGAGTTTCTGTGCTACAACTTACAAATCTTCTTGAAGCTTACACCCTTTAGTGGCAGTTCCTGAGACCAAGATTTTAATGAGGAAGGACTTAGTGTAATCGTTTCTGGTTGTTTCCATAACTGCAATTTAAGGAAGATGGAAACAAGCTTGTTGCCAACAAGGGCAGAGATTGAGTTATTCCTCTAACTGTTCCTAATATAAACCAATTTCTAACACTGCAATTTAGGAAGCCACGTAAGGTTTTTTAACATCGGAACACCACCATAGTTTTGTATTTACAAACTAGCTTGTGAGAACTCACAGAAAACCTCATGTCAAAATAACCATTTCCGGAGTCTGAGAAGATCTGTCATCCACATGCCTCTATTGCTTTTTCCAAAGGGCAAGCGTAACATTTAGAAACTCTGGATGAGAAAACATGAAAGGGAGCTTAACCATTGAAAAGTGGTAGGAATACTAGCCATGAGCTAGAGATGACAGCCTTGGAACCCCTTTTGAAGCAAATCCAGGTGAGAAAAGCAATTGGTACCAGTGGGAGAAACTGGCAAGTCCCCTTCTCAGTCTTTGATGGAAACTCTTTGCTGGATCTTTCTAGTAACAAGCCTGAATTTTTATCCTTCCTATACAAGAGCTTGAAATCAATTCATTGTCAGGCAACAGTGGTAGTATTTGTCTCTTACGTCCCCAGGAAAACGGTTAATATCTAAAGATGCTCATAGCTTCTATTTTTAATGGAAAGCTTTGACAAGCACAATTTTATGCAAATGTAAGAAGGAAGGCAATGAATTCTGAGGCAGTCCAGCCCTGTCAGGAGCAACACCCCTTCTAATCCTGCCCGAGCAGACAACATGATTGTATATCTTCATTAATGCTATAATTGGTATCTGGAATCTGCTCAAAAATGCCGATTTACTTTGTAACAGAGGATTATGGCTGAATTTGGAGTTCTTTGTGGTCTGTAGATGCTTGTGAAATTCAAATATAAAAACTGTCAGTTAAATATCTCATGAAAAGCTGTACCTTATACTAATCCAGAGGAACATGAACAAGTGCTCCAGGGGATGAAAATCCACAATACGTTTCCGTAGCTAACCACTTACAGAAACATTAACATTCCGGGACGGGGTTGCTCCCTGAGTTTCTAAAGTAACTTAGGAGCTATCGGGATTCAGTTCCTAACAGACTTCAACACAGTAGGGGGAAAATTGTCAGTCACCAGCCTCCAGTATTTATGAATTATTAATGTTGGCTTTCTGGGTATTTTTTTTCAAGTTTTGCTTTTGTGTGCATGTTCAGCTGAGTAATTCAATAGACTGATGGAGACATGAATAGATATGCTAACTAGCACCAGGGTTAACCTTTAAAGTTCGTTAAAGCTGTCAGCTTTCAATGAAATATTTTCACTTTCCTTTTTTTTTCGCTGAACTGGAATATAAACATTATTTGTACACTGGGATCAGAGGTGCTTGGGAGAAAAGGAAACTCCACCCTAGCATCAGGTTTTTCTTTTTAAATCAATACAACACTAATAGATTCATCAAGAAAGGCATCTTTAAAAAAATTTCTCATTTACAAACCGTGTCACCAGAATATATTCATGGCCTACCTTTATTTCAGTATTTTTCAACCAAAAATAAAATAAAAAAAAATGACATGTCCCTATTGTTACAAAAACACTCTGAAGAAAGGCTAGGATTTGGAAAGAGAAAGGATGGGATCTTGCAAAGGAAAATGCAGACCGGGGTAGAGGGCTCCCTCCGTGTGCAGGTTGCAAAAAGAACAAAAACCACATCTTAAGTTCAAAGTGAAGATGGAATTGAAAGCCGGCAACAACTTTTTGTCAAAACAAGGACTCTTTTTTGGAAAAACAGGGAAAGGAAGGAGCCCATAATTAAATCAGTTATAAAGTTTTCAAAGTCTTCAAGAATTTTATATCTATGTTGCTAAACAAGTCTAAATAATAAAGCCCCAGAACGAGAATCATCCTGCTGTGAAATCCCCCGGTTACTCTGTAAGTATAAAGTGCTCCACTTTTTCTTGCTGAGGCCTGGCTTCACATGGAATCATCTGTCACCTAATGTCGCAAGCCAGGGCTCTCCTCCTGCCCTGTCTAATGACTGTGCATGTCTAAGGCCGCCTTTTATCTCAATCCTGATCAAAACAAGAAGTGAGACAATGTGAAATGAAATAGGGAGACATGCTTCTTTTCAAAGTCTTCAACTGCCCACCAATTTGCAAGGATTCCATTATTAAAGATACAGAACAAGAAAGCCGCCCATTCTTGAAGTGTAAGAATAAATGATGTAATAAATTTAACGTCTCGACCTTCTTCTAGAGGGATCTCTATTCTTCAGTTTTTTCTCCACCACATTCTTTTGAGGTCATCAAGAAAGATAAGAGAATGGTCTTATCAAACTTTGTAAAAATGAAGAAAAAAATTGAAGCAAATTTGGATTACATGCCATTGTCCTAATACTCTTAGAAATGCCTGAACTCAACCCTTGAAACCTCACCAAGCCAAACACAATCAGCTCATAGCATAATCCACATCTAATTTTCAAAGTAATTTATGTCTACCAATTGATGCCCCATAAGGGCACCCAAAATATGTCCCAGATACCAACTGTTGTTCTTTCTCAGCATCTGTGCCTTAACGACTGTCCCCTGCAACCAGGACTGAAGAAACCACTTTGAGCACTTAGAGTTTATTGTTTACTTTGCCTCCTTTCCTTCAAGGCCATTTTCTTTTTTTCTCTTTATTTTCTAATATTTATCTTTTATTATCATTTATAATATAGCAGTATATATTGGAGACAGTTTCTAAATTATTAATGTGCTTTATTTGTCTTGCATTTCCAAGTACATGTCCTAGAGCATCCATTTGTTTGGGGAGATGTGTTGGGGAGAGAAAAATAAAAGTAAAGACTGATGTGATATTCAGCATCTGACATAGGAAATAGGATTTAGCAGAAAGTCAATAAGCTTAAGAGTCATGCATTTTTTAGAGAGAAATAATTTCCCAAATGCTTTTATTTCCTCCTTTAGTATATCAACAACCAATCCTGGAGGACCCATGCCCATTGAGTTCTTCTTAGTGTTGAGAAAATTCCATTTCCACCTGTGAATGCAATGGCAGGAAATCTCTTGCTCAATTGTAGAAGGAGCTCAAAATGTAGTTTAAAAAAAAGAACAAAAAGCTCCCCACTTCCAGCTTGGGGAATTACAGGGAGCAGAAGAGGAAGAAAGAAATGAGATTCAGGTGTTCCGTCTTGGTTTCCTGATGTCTTCCTCTCAGACTTTTGCCCAAAGTGGGTGATTTGTGCTATATAAGGGAAGAAACTTTGAAAAGAAGGGACTTTTGCTCCTTTTTCTCCATTTGGGATTCAAGGAGGAGATGACTGTGCAGAGGACCCCACACCAACTTACGGCCACTCAGCCTAATTAAGAAAGCAGGCCAGGGCCAGCCCAGTGGTGTAGTGGTTAAGTTCATGCACTCCACTTCAGCAGCCCAGGGTTTGCGGGTTCAATCTCAGTGCAGACCTACACACCACTCATCAAGCCGTGCTGTGGCAGCATCCCACATATGAAAAAACAGAGGAAGACTGGTACAGATGTTAGCTCAGCAGCAATCATCCTCAAGCAAAGAGAGGAAGATCAGCAACAGATGTTAGCTCAGGGCCCATCTTCCTCACCAAAAAAAAAAAAAGAAGAAGAAGAAGAAGGCAGGCCATGTGGTTAAACAGAGTGATCTGGGTTAGCACTTCTGATCCTCCCTCAAGACCCATGACATGTGAGCATTGGAGTTAAGAGCCAGGCAGACTGACATGAGGCCTGCTGTGCCGGGGAAGAATGACACCACAGTAGAAAGTGGAACTGGTGGCCTGGTCAGAGGGCTAGGTGGGAGACATGGTAGAGCACAAGGGGTCTGAAACTAGTCAACACCCAAGAATCAGGAAAGGACAGGAGACACCTCATATACCCTTATATATCCAGGTGCCATCTTAGGCAAGAAAAAAAGGGAAGACAGGGCCTAACCAATTTTACCTAACAGGAGTTGAACACCACCAAAAGAAACAGTTTAAACTTTTTTAATTACACCAGCTAAACTGGCTATTTTGTCACATTTTCCTGTTCACTTTCAAGAAGACTTTCAGAATTAGCTCCTTATTTGATTCTTTTGCCCATTAAGTTTAAGAACCATTACACAACTTTCTAGCCATCCTTGCAAAAATAAAATAAGTTAATCTCTGGATTAATTGATCATGAGAAGAGCAGATATTCTTGGTGTTTAAGTTAGTCAGAAATTTCTCCCTGGGGTCCTCCTAGCAAAAATCCCATGCAGTGTTTTCAGTAGCAACCTTTCAGCAGATGCACAAATGTGCTTCTGGAGCCTCTTCTAGAATATTCTTTGCTCTAGGCTGATGACACTTCAACAAAAAAGCAATTTATTAAACACAATCTAGTGCTGAACCAACACTGTACAGAAGAGGATCCAGCTCACTGATGGAGCTTGGTCAGGGGTAAGCTTTAGATTGTCCGGTAGAATTAGGAAATCAATGGCCTTTGAGCAAATTTCCCTTCATAATTGTTGTTTCAGCTTGATTTTTGCTAAATGGTGGATGGGCCCCAAGTTCAAGAGGGTGCTCCCCGTGGGGCTAGCTTATGTCATTTGTTAAATACAGAAAAATGTCTAAACAGACCATAGAGATTGTGTTGATATGCTTTTATAAAAATTGAGTCATTTAATAAGACCTAACAATGCCATATTAGTTTTCTAGGGTTGTCGTAACAAAGTACTAGAGACTGGGTAGTTTAAACAACAGAAATTTATTTCCTCACAGTTCTGGAAACTAGAAGTCCAAGATCATGGTGTCGGTAGGGTTGGTGTCTTCTGAGACCTCTCTCCTTGGCTTGCAGATGGCCATCTTCTCCGTGTGTCTTCACGCGGTCTTCCCTCTGTGCGTGTCTGTGCCCTAATCTCTTCTTATAAGGACACCAGTCATACTGGATTAGATCTCACCCATATGACCTAATTTTACTGTAATTGCCTTATCTCCAAATACAATCACATTCTGAAGTACTGGGGTAAGGATTTCAACATATGAATTTGCAGAGGACACAATTCAGCCCATACTAAAGGCCTAGTAGGAGATCATATTTCTGGCTATTGGGACAGGTCAAGGGGTAAGCATGTTCCTCAAAGCCAGACCAATAAGACCCTATTTCTCTGGGGAAAATAAGGGTCTCTTTATCCATTGAGATTATCAGCTGGGGGAATGTAGCCAGGAGTTGGTCAAATGCCCCTTCCCATGTCTGAGATGGGCTGGAGTCTGTCCACCTGAACCTCATGGGCTAACAGTGTTAGGACAGTGTGCATACAGTTGTGCATGTTCAGAGTGCAAAGGCACCAGCTGAATGGTGAAGTGGGAGGATAAAGCCAGGATCTGTTCCCATCTCCAAGCCAGGTGCCCTTGTCTTGGGCATCTGCCTTGAGGGGGCATCTTTTGTACATTCACAGAGTCTCCATGTGCACTAGCAGCCCTGGTATCCTTCAATTAGGGAATGTTTGCTAGGCAGCCCAAACTTTGCAATGTCTATTACACTTTTCCCTATTTCCATAACCCCTCTATTGCAATCCCCCACTCCTTCCTAAATTTTCTTACACAAGTGTTGGATGTATGCTATGGGTTCCAAGTTCATAAACTTTGGTCCACTAATTGCTCGTTTATAAAGCTCTCTCTTTGTTAAACTACTCAGAGCCCTTGCATTTGGAATTGTGCCCCATGTTTCCAGGTCCACAGGGTCACTCCCCCTCAGGCCTCTTAGGAGTCCCATCATTTCTCTCATATATCTCACTCATCTTGCACACAGGCCCCTATACCGAAGGTTCCTTCAATCTCTACCCCTAATCCATCCCTCAGTGGCTGAGGCCTTGCTGCTATGTGCATCTTTCTGAAGCTTCCTTTCAGGTTCAATATGCATGCATATGTGTGTTTATGTATGTGTGTGTACTTTTCTTTTTATTATTATTGTAAGAACTAGCATTTGATTGGAGAGAAGTAGAACAACTATGAATGGTCTCAAACAGGAATTTACTATAATGGTTGCACTGTACATACTTCTAGGAGTTGGTGAAGCAGTCTATGCAATTACTGTAGGTCAGTAAGACTGAAGCTGGGAATGGAGCGGGATGAGGATGAGAGGAAAGACAAATTGGAACCCATGAGAACAAACTGGAACTTGCATCTGCTTTGCACTGCCTCCAACCTGATGCCTTGGTGATCTGCAGGAAAAGCTTCGCTCTGACCAAGGAGCTGCATGCACACTGGCCCAGGATTCAAAGAGCAGCTGAAGGAGCAGATCTGGTTGGAGCTGGGGGCAGGAAGGGTGTGGGTGCCGCCTCACAGCAGCAAGGTAGGTCAGTGACAAGGCATGGGAGCTGCCACCGTACTGGCATGTTATACCAGTCTTCCGGAAAATAATTAAAGGTCTTTGGCTTCACTTTGGCCTTCCAAATCTTGTGCAAATTTTTCTAGCAGCCAACTTGACCCGCAAACCAAACAAGAAAGGGTATTGTGGGAAATGTAATTCAAGTTAGCTACCCTGGGCACTGTACAAGACACCAGACTTCATAAATCTACATGTATTCATTTGATTATAAAGCTTTGTCCCCTTTTTAGACTGCATTATACGTACGTCTGTATTAAGGCTCCTTTAAGAAAGATGTACTCAAAATAAAATAAAACTGCATAAACCTTAGCTAATCGTTAGATACAGGCTAATACCTTCAGCTGGAAAAAAGCAGGAACACATCTATATTGAAAGATAATCATTTCTTTGCCTAAATGTATCATACTTTGTACATTTGATACAGTTTACACAATGACTTCATGTGGATTATTACTTAAACATCCAGGCTTCCCCCCAATTCTGTAGGGACCAAGCCCCTCTGACCCACTGTGTAAGCCTCTCAAGGCTCCTGGCCCTATTCACTTGGGCCTTCCATTGATTTCATTTTTACCAACAACTTTAGGAACCTTAAAAAGGTCAAATCTAATCTGTTTCCATGCTGGTATGTTGGTGGAGTCTTCTAATACATAATGTAAATATCCAATTACAATGGATTGGCTAGCACATTTTGATTCATCTATATAATGAACAACTATCTTGCTTTTACAACTGATATTGTAGAGAAGCATATTTAATTACTCAGTACTATGTTAATTAAAAGGGAACAAGTTGCATAAGAAGATAGTCTGATTTTTGTAATCCGTAGCACATATGTGTGATAGAGCTGTCCACATGCAGATCAGCTGACTCTAGGTGCTTGGCAGTAGTAGTCATGGCTGGCAGCCGGGAATCATATGAAGCAGAAACACCAAGTTCATAATATGAACTAACTTGGGAACTTGGTTTGTCTTTTATCCTTCCACTCTATTTGGCTTTAGAAACTTCAAAAGCTCCAAGACGCGTAAAGTTTATCTGGATTATCTTGTCATTTGGAGCACTCAAGTGTCTGCTTCAATATGCCTTAGAATCACGATTGCCAAACTAGAGTGATACTTTGTGTTTCTCACATAGCTTCTTACCAAGGATCCCAAAGCACCGGAGAAGTGTTACTTTTGCCTCCTTTACTTCTCTGAAGAAACTTGGGAGAAAGTCTTGGGCAATATGACTCATAAAACTTATCAATTAACCCAAAGATAAACTATCAAGGGCCATGCTTCTACAAATAGACATGTTCTAATTCTTAGTCTATTCTCCAAAAAATAAGACTCCCACAGAGTTTTGAGATGTCTCCATCTAAAGAGTACATATATATGTAGAAGAATAACTCCTTGTATCTAGAAAAATACCAAACTTCCTGGCCTCCTACGGAACATACCATACGTTTTTTTCTGTCTGTATCTTTATGCTGCCCGTTCAACTTTTTCTTTTCTTTCCCCAAAGCCCCAGTACATGGTTATAAACACTAGTTGTAAGTCATTCTAGTTCTATGTGAGCCACTGCCACAGCATGGCAACTGACAGACAAGTGGTGTCATTCCAAGACCAGGAGCAAACCTGGGCCACTGAAGCAAGGAGAGCACTGAACTTTAACCCCTAGGCCATCGGGGCTCCCCTTTCAACTTTTAAAAGCAAATGACAGTCCCTTACTATTTAAATTCATAACAGGAATGGAACCAGAGATAAATGATTTCCTTAAATATAAGCCTGTGACTATGGGATGCTAATTTATATCAACCTTAGTGTTTACCGGGTAGAAGCCATTCTTTTTAGCCTGTGTCTTCCACTTACCAGCAAGAAGCATCCACATGGCACACACTTTGCCCAAAGCTTCTTCTGAAATCAGTGGCAGTGACTAAGAGACAGATCTCGGTCTCCTCGTCTTCACTCTATTCTGCTACATACCAAACTATTTTTCTTCATTATTCTCATTCCCCAGTTATGATTTGGACACATAAGTTTCCTAAATACAGGTTTATTTTATGTCAAAATCCAAGATATTTTGAAAGGCTGAATCATCTTCATTTATAGTCAATACTTTAAAGCCATTTATTTGGTAATTGTTGCGATATATCTTTTTTTGGTTGATTTTGGCTTCTGTGAAAAATTTGCATTAGATGTTTGCCTATTTATATGCATAATTTAAGAGCCCAGGAAGTCTAAAAGCCAAGATTTACTGTTATCTGTACATGTTGAAGAGAGCTACAAACTAATTTAGTGAAATAAATTATAATAGAATTTATATATACTGAACGGGTTATATATTTAAAAATTGGGATTTTTCTCCCTAGAATGTGGAATCTTTGGTTTTACTTTTATTCTACACATTTAACTTTGAAATAAATAGGTTGCTACATACCAGAGTAATTGTGAATGGACAGGGGTCACCAGGAAACAATAAAACTGTCAACACAAACTAATGACAAGTGAGCACAGGGTAGCAAATACGACATGAGTGTTTTAAGAGAAAAGGTCAGGAGGGTCGAGTCATGGGGAAGAAAGATGGGTTTTGTCATCCAAACCGAACACACTTTACAAGTTAATTAGGCTTCTAGAACTTGTCCCAGATGGTGGAGAAGTAGCGTGGGAGACAGATACATGCCAGCAATGGAGGAGTCAGGGATGGAACAGCAAGCGAAGTCTGGTGTTGAAGAGATCAAGGAACAAGTAGATTAGGGAGAAAAGAAAACAGAGATGTGGGATCTGGAGCAATAGGAAGAGATGAGGGCAACATAAAGCCGGAGGTGAGCACCAAGAGATCGCCCAGGGGACTGGGAAATGGGAAAACACAGTGTCTCCAGGCGAGGCATGTCGGCCTTGGCCACGGGGCACACAGTCAGCTGTCTTCTTCACCTGTTCTTCACAGCCACCCAGTACAGATGGAGAGAACGACTAAACCTCAGAACCAGGCGTGCCGCGGGATGCCCCAGCCAAACGGGAGTGTTGAGTCAAAGAACAAAGCACATATAGGCTCTATGTGTCTCAATCTGCTGACTCTAAATTACACTTACTTTACATTTGTTAAGGATTCTTTGAGGTCGAATTAATTATATGTATCTAAAAAAATTCTATACATCGATATACATGTCGTGTCTTCTGCAAAATACACATTTAAAGGGTACACATCCTGTGTCACATGGTTACATGGACGTTAACTAGACTTACTGTGGTGGCCACTTCACAATACATACAAATATCAAATCTTTATGTTGTACTCGTGAAACTAATGTAATGTTATATGTCAAGTATACCTCAATAAAAAATAAAGAGTACACATCCTACAGAAACTCAATTATAAAAATGATACATTGTAAACATTTCTTAACAAAGTGCTGTGACCTGTCACGACATTGTGAGACACGGCCAGGACGAGGGGGAGGCAAGCGAGACGCTCGCTTTGGCCACAAAATTTAAGGTGGGGCGGGGCACCAAAAATCTTAGCAATCAAGAGACATAACATTTTAATGTAATATTTTTTAAAGATCAAAATTAATTTATCCAAGGTTAACAAAATATCAAAATGTCTATGATGAATAACCAAATTTTAAATAATTTTAAATAAAGACGGAGTCCCACCCAATCCTTGCGGGGCTCCCCTCACTCCCTCACTCTAAGCCTGGCTCTGTTGGATCCTGATTACAGAGGGGTTTTCTGGAGCCTCCATAAATTTTCCACCCAGGAGCCAAGTGTCTCTCTCGCCTCACTGTAGTTCTGACCCTAGCGTGAGGTCTTGGATAAAGGACAGGCCACCCTAACAGTCCTCAGTCCTTCCAAGTCTTCCTTCCTGTGGTGCCCTCAGCATTTCTGCAAAGTTGTAACAGCCGCAGTGGCAGCCTTGCGCATCCTGAGGTGCCAGCGTCCCCTCCAAACGCCAGTCCCCCACTGCTCTGGGCCCCACAGATCCAGTGCCCTCGCTCCAGATAGAACTGATGTTATTAGAGGCTGCTGATTTAGCATGACCTCAGTCCTGTGTTCTCCCACCAGTCCGTCAATCCAGGGACACCAGGCCCCTCTGTCTTCACTCTCATTATATCACCAGCGTCTACCACAGTTCCTGGTACACAGCAGGCACCCAAAAAACACTTGTTGAATAAAGAAGAAATTCCTCCTTAGATTACACACAGAGGCGAATAACATCAGAGACAAAGCAGCCTCCAAAATAAAAGAAAAAGTTAATGGCAGTCAAAGAAATGAATTAACAGTGTTGCCTAAATGGCAATTTCAAGGATCTGGATCCGGAAATCCAAATAGCTTAAAAAAAATAAATCAGCAAACACAGGTGTGACACATTTGTCTAGAACAAGGGCCTTTTGCCTGAGGTCCGGTAGGAAAACGGGCTTTGAAAGTACAGAACCCGAAAAATTGATTGCCAACTCTACACGCTCGCTTGGGAGTGGGTGGGTAGAAGGCTCATGCATTTTTTCAAAGTCTCTTCTGATTTGGTTAACAATCACTGCTCCACAGACTTCTATAAATGGCAACGCTTACCCTAGACTCGGCCCGGTAAACATTTTCTTTAAAATAAAATATCACTCATTGTGATGCATTCCACTTAAACATGAGGGGATTTTCACCAAGCTGGGGAACTTTCTAGCGGTACCAATGGCATTGCTCTTTAAATTCTGTCACTACTATCACGCCCAAGTCTACCTCTGACCATAAGTGTTCTAAAGTCAATTGTTCCGCTGGCGATTGACAGCCTAGAGCCCTGCCAGCGATGGACTAGACATCATCTCAAGGATCTGGAAGGTAAAGCACCATACGTGCAGTCCTTGCCTCTGGCCATCTGGCAACTTCAGCCGCCCTTGGAGGGAAAGTGTCTGCCTGTGACCTCTGACGGTGTTTGCTTTACCTGACTAATAGTGCATTTTCCCCTCACCCTGCTCTCCACTTTGGCCCGGAAGTTCCTGCGCATTCAGACCTCCAGGTCTTCACACGTACATAAGACTCAGTGAGTCTAGGTCCGGCAGAGATCTGGATCCTCTCTCCCAGTGGGTGCACGCAGAGCCAGGGGATGAGCGGAACATCAAATGGGTCAGATTTTATTTCCCACCCTCACCCCCGCCTCCTTCCCCAAACACACTAGAGAAATATCGGGTTCTGTGTAATACTTAATTTGGGGGGAAAATAATTACTGTTTTAAGAGTGCGCTCATTTCACAGAGGAAGAGACAAAGCGTTAGCCATTATATATCACTCAGGACTATTTAAACGACAATGATAGAAATGCAAGCCAAACTGCCTGAAGGTGGAAGAAAGAACGGAGGGATTAACTGGTTTATTAATAAAATGACAGAGTCCTGGGGATCACTGGCTTCAGGCAAGCCTGGATCTAGGCTTCACACAGGGTCTTCAGCACTGATCTCTCTCTCTCTGTGGTTCAGCTCTCTCTGTGGTGACTTCATTCTCAGTCTGTCCCTTCCCCTGGCTGCCGGACAGCTACAGGGAGCCCCAGGCACTCGCCCCCATGCCTCAGAAGCTTCAAGGGAGTGCTTAATTGCTCAAGACTTCCAAAGTAAGTCCTGCAATTGAATCTCATTGTCCAAGTCTCTGTCGTATGTCCATTCTTGAGCCAGTCATTGTGGGCAGAGAGCTTGGAATATACTGATTGGCCAGGCCTGAGTAATACGCCCTATCTAGAGCTGGGGCGTCAGACCAGCCCCACCCAAACTGTGGGGGCTGAGAGCAAGCCGCAAGTATTTCTCAGGGAAAACTCAGGTGCTGTTAGCAGAAGAAAAGAATACGGCCCTGGGTGGTTTAAAATAAACAAGTATACAAAAACTAGACTCCATTATAAATGAGAAGATTAAATGATACGCCCAAAGTCAAACATAACTTAGGAGTGACAGAGACAGGACAAAAACTGTATTTATTTTTTTTTAATTGAAATATATTTAACCTGTATTTCTTTACTTCCAATCTAGGTGATATATTTATTTGCCAGGGCTGCCATAACAAAATACCAGACTGGGGGGCTTGAACAACAGGCGTTTACTGTCTCACAGTTCTGGAGGCTGGACGTCTGAGACGAGGGTGTCGGCAGGATTGGTTTCTTCTGAGGCCTCTCTCCTTGGCTTGGAGGTGGCTGCCTTCTCCCTCTGTCCTCACGTGGTCTTCCCTCTGTGCGTGTCTGTGTCCTAATCACCTCTTTGTATAAGGACACCAGTCATACTGGATTAGGGTCCACTCTAATGACCTCATTTTAACTCAAGTACCTCTTTAAAGGCCTTATCTCCAAATACAGTCCCATTCTGAGGTACTGAGAGTTAGGGCTTCAATGTATAAACTTCGGGGAGGGGAACACGATTCAGCCCATAACAGTGGGTTTCATTATACCAAGCAAGTTGTATGCACTTTATGTGAATGAGTAGAGATAAACACACAAAAAGTGACCACACGCACAGATATGGGTATGAATGAAGGCAAACCTGCCCTGGCAATGTATTCACAGTGGACATGCATTTGCTATCTGGATACCTAAGTATGTATGCACCAAAGATGACCTAAACACATCAACGGCCTTTTTCTGTCACAAATTTCACCAATTAAAGACTCCATAAACCATACTTGCAGCAATTCTAACATTTTTTCCAAGTAAACTACTTTAAAAAGTAGCAAGTTCTCATGAAATTTTTATCAAATAAGATAAATCTTTTACACCATTTATACAAATGTCAGTTTCAACATTATCTTTTTCACACTCCTTATGCATAGGGCAATAAGGAATGGAAAGAACAGAGATTAATTTAGGTAACAATTACCATAATTCACAATTGCATTAGCACCTATTAAGGTTCATTGTTCTGTGGAAATTTTAATGATACATTCCTGAGTGAATAAAAGCAGAAGATGATTGGAAATAAAATTGTTTCTATGTACGCTGACAGGACTGCTGAGTGTAATTATACATTTCAGGGCGACCTGTTTGGAGTTTACTCCATAATTTTATGTAAATGTTAAGTAACTTCGTGTGTCCTTCCTCGCGGGTTAAATGCTAATTTCGTTATTCCAACAAGGGGAGTACTGCAGGGTTGTTAATGGAATTGCTCCGCCAATGAAGCCGACTTCTGTAAAATAGCTCCACATACTTCAAAAAGACAGAGATGTTTTTAGTTTTTCTTCATTTTACACCTTATTAGTGGGCTGCCAAACTTTTAGTTCCAAAAACAGCTATTCGTTCTTAAAATTTGTAGCAAAAACCCGAGAAGTGAGAAATCATTCTCCTAAATATAATCAAGCGTGTTCAGAATGCTGGTTTTACATCAACTTCTTCAGTCCTAGAAGAACACAGGTAGCTAGAAATCCTTGAGATACTCGTAGGTACAATAATTTTAATATGTAGATGCAAATGGCTCTCTAGGTCCAGGTTTCCTCCAATTGCTAGAGACTAAAGTAGGGTCAACACATAGTAGGTCTTCTTAATTGTGTGCTGACTGTAGGAAGCTCCCAATCTTTACAAACTCTCATTAAACAATTGAGAAGAAAGTCTGCTGAAGCATAGGGGCCTGTTTTGTTTCGGTAGAAATACTCACCCTTATTGCCCATGTTTGTATGCCCTCAAATCAATAGAGAACCAGAACAGGCCCAGATGGAGAAGGGAGAAAATATAAAAAGCAACAAATCCAGAGGCTGGCCTAGTGGCGTAATGGTTAAGTTTGCACACTCCACTTTGACAACCTGGGGTTCATGGGTTTGTATCCCACACAAGGACCTATACACCACTCACCAAGCCATGCTGTCACAGTGTCCCACATACAAAATAGAGGAAGAGTGGCACAGATGTTAGCTGAGGGTGAGTCTTCCTCAAGCAAAAAGAGGAAGATTGGCAACAGATGTTAGCTCAAGGCCAATCTTCCTCACTAGAAAATAAAAAATTTAAAAAAGCAACACATCCACTTAAGAGAGCTGAAAAACAATAATACTTTCTCCTACAGTTTCGTTATCAGATCCCAAAGCAAGATAATCAAAACATTCTGCTTTAATATTACAAGGCACTTTGGAGTTGAGGTTGGGAAACAGTCAAATCGTTTGCTTTGGCCTCTGAGTGCCACAGGGAGGAATTGTGATGTGAGCTTTCGAAGGAGCCTCTAAGGCCATCTGGGGAGAAAACACATCCAGTGGTATGACAACCGCAGCCTGATTCACAAAGCCAGACCAAGGCGCAGCTGGCACTGGACACCTGGTGTGCCAAACTCCCAGATCCGAGATGAGTCCCTCCTCCATACACAGCCCAACCCAAGGGTGACCAGGCTGGGACATCCTTCCTGCTTTCTCTTTACACCACAGAGCTGTGTTGTGGTGTAAAAAGAATACTGGCCTTTGGTTCAGATGGTTAGGATGAGTGTCAGATCTTCTGCTTACACGCCAACTACTGACTTGTCTGAACTATACCAAGTCCTTAGCAAGGATGTACGAACGATCAATAGGCTTTTCTGTTTTGAAATAGCAGCAAGGATCTGGGTGGCCCAAAATGAACTGAAAATGCGGGGGCAGAAGAATGCAAAAAAAGGCAATCCTATCTTTATCTGCTGAGGTTCTCCTGGTACTGGTTGATCTTTTAGTCACAGAGGGAATTGGGGATTGGTAGGATGGAGAATTAGTGAAAGGCTTAACATTTATTTGAGTTCTTAAAAATAATTATTAACAAAGCATTGTAAGAATTGCAGTGATAGCTATCCAACATTATATGTACGCGTAACTATATTGTTTAATGCGGTGAAAATCTATACCATGACTTTATTTGTTTACACATTTTCTAGTTGCACAACACTCTGGAGATTAATATGCTACACTTCACAATTACTTAGTCATATTAATTATTTCTCTCAGGTCTTTCAATATCTAAAGTGTGGGTCAGAGTGTTGATCTCTCTATCAGCACACAAGTTTGCCAAGTCAAGTCCCATTTTGAGAAACATTCCTCAAATACATCATGAACATTTTCATTAAAATCACCATCAACGAACATTAACTGACTTCCTCTACTAGGCAAAGGCTTTATTCCTAAAGGAGATTATAATCTAGTTGCTGGAGACCAAAATCCATAATGAAAATCTGTAGTCATCTAAACTTCAAAGGTTGTTGCCTGAATTACACTTAAGTTCCTAACTCGCATTTTACTTTCCTTTGTGAGATCCTATTTCTCCAGTATCTCTTGGCCTTCTCTGTTCTTCTTCTCTCTATTCCAAACGTGCTTATGCCTCCTGTTCTTCTAATGCAAAAACATGTTTCATAGATAGTTTCCTCCATCTCGAGTTTTGCCAACT
The DNA here is from genome assembly GCF_021613505.1 of Equus quagga. Classification (NCBI taxonomy): domain Eukaryota; kingdom Metazoa; phylum Chordata; class Mammalia; order Perissodactyla; family Equidae; genus Equus; species Equus quagga. The sequence goes on from NC_060272.1 coordinate 93,174,568, forward strand.
TTATCCCAGTTTCACAAACACATATACAGAGATGTCACATGTAGTGATAACATGGCCTAGAGTAAGATAAAACATAAGCCAATAGTGGATAAATTTTAAAACAAGGCTCTATTTTGGTGATTCAGATAGCAGATGTCAACTCAGAATATATAGTGACACATATCAGGAGGCAACTGCTGTTGAGAATTTAGGAACTACAAATAACTATTGAATCATTTCCCAAACAACTCACCATGCTAAGGAAAAAGTCAAAAATAGAAGCACATTCAGTACTTCGGTTTGTCTCCAAAGTTAGGGGCACTGATTATACTTATTTTTATTTTTAAATACTCTTACCAATACAAGCTAAAGTCTGTGTTTATTGCCACCAGACCTAATAGTGCCCTTCCTGTCAATATCTGTCTTCTTACCTAATTTTGTTTTCCAACAAAGTACTGAAATTCTTGAAAATTTAATAAAAATTTACTTTTCATCTATCTGTCTTTCCCCTTGGAGCCAAGCTGAATAAAAGTAGAGACTGTCTCTGTCTTGTTTGTTGCTAAATCTCCAGGACCGGAAGAGTCTCTGGCATGGAGTAGATGCTTGATAATATTTTTGAAAGAAAATTGAAGTGTGCCTAGTATGTAGTGGCGAAAGAGTTGCTGAGATTACTAGCTGTAGATATCTAGAATCAACTGCCTGTGAAAGACAGGGCTTTGCGTGACCAAGTAATTGATGCCACAGAACTTTTTAGTGGAAATAAGAAATATAAATAGCTGCTTCTACGTAAACTAGAGAATGTAGGGAAAGAAAATGAACTCAGGGCTTTGATTCCCAGCTCGAGGTCTGGATAAGGGATGGGAATGCTCCTGTGACATCCTTACAAATAATCTTTTTTCCTGTAGATATAGGGACAAAAGTTCTGAAAAACAAGCTCAGAGTCAAATCTTTCTGATAGCTGAATTACAAGGCAAATGGAGTTCACAACCCCAAAGGTTTCTGATGTTCAAGTTAGGACATTGATTAAGAAAGAGCAGCATCCTAAAAATTAGAATTGGGACATATGGACAAATTCCAGTGAAGCTGGTGACCGTGAACCCCTAAATTCCACTGAGGCTCTTTGCAGGTGGAAGCCCTTTCTCCTTGACTGACATTAGTATTCCTTTGCCTAAAATCGCTACAATAGCTTCTCCTGAGGTATTTGCCTTGCAAGGGATTGCTGATCCTCCTGAAGACCTGTACTACTTCTTCCTTCTAGACTTGTAACCAGATTCAATTCTCATCAGGCCCCAGGATGTGAGTTGTAAAGTGCGAAACATGAGAAGATGTGAATCACACCAAAATATTGCAATTTATATCGACAGAAACCTAAGGAACATGTATGGAAATGGATTCTAAGGGTGTTGGATGAGGATGGAAGCACTATAACATTGGACAAGGATGAAATCATTGATATGGGAGTTCTAAGCCAAGATCTTCGATTCAATGTGCCAGCTTGAGTGGCTCTAAGAGTTTGTTTGGTTAATTAACTGAAATCTGATAGCTGAAACACTAAATAAGATGAAATGCCAGAACTCCATTGGTATGTTGTAGAAGACAGTATCCAAGGCCCAGGGAAATTGGAATGCTAGAGTAGATATATCATCTAAGAATTGCTCACCCACCCAAAGAGGGTCCGAAGACCCTTCACTAAGGCAGTGAGAAATACACTTGTAAAGGGAGCAGTAGCATCCTGGAAGAGATCTTCAGTGGCTCTTCTCTGTGGGCCAGTAATGACAGTGAGAGCTGCTGTGGCCGAACTGGGCTCCCTGATTCAATGCAGGTGATGGAGTCCAGGGTGGAAGAGAATAAGCTGAGTCTGGTGACTGTAATAGACAGTGAGGAGAAGCAGAATCTGATGGTTTCACCCACAGAGATCTTTGTTGTCGGCTCATTTATCATATAGCCTTAGAATTGATTTAATTAAGCGAAAAAGCTCTCGGTGTGGTGAATAGAAGTCCACTATCAATCCCCACCACAGGCATTTTCCAGACTTGAGCTTCTTCCACTTTCCTTCCTTCTTATTCGGAGTCTCCAAGTTCTGAGTCTGCTGGGGTTCTGTGGAAAATTTGTTTAAAAGATTTTACTTGGAAATAATTGCAAACTTACAACAAAATTACAGAAATAATAAAGAAGAGACTCACATTCTTGACCCAGGTCCTCATATTCTTAATATTTTGTCAGATTTGCTGTATGTATATATAATTATCATTTTTCTCCTTAACGTTTGAGAATAAGTTGCATACGACATGGTCCTTTACCTCTTAGGACTACAGAGCATGTATCCAAGATAACGGTTTCTTTACATACTGAAGTTACCAACTTCAGCAAATTTAACATTAATACAGAAATTTTATTTAATCTAAGCTCTGTATTTGAGTTCCGTCGATTTGCCCGATAGTGTCCTCTACAGCATTGTTTTGCCTAGGGCCCAGGATCCAGCATGAGATCAGACAATGTGTTTAGATATTATGTCTCTGTGGTCTCTTTTAAAATTTAACATTCTTCAGCCTCTTTTGGTCTTTTAGAACCTTGATGGTTTTTAGAAATATTTACTACATAGACCATTTTTATAGTCCTTTTCTCATCTGGAAGTTTCTGGCTCTCTCTTCCTAGAGCTTACCTATATTCACACATTGCAGGATGTTTTTAGATATGGGCGTCCTGGGTCTTTAAGGTCAGTCGGGGCCAGAATCAGGCCATAAATGCGAAAGTCAGAATTAGGGGGAGGGGGTCTTTGCTGAGCAGAGCATCATCTTGCGGCAAAAGAGAGTGAGAAGGGAGCCCTGAAGTGTATGTTCTTTGTGGGGGAGGGACTAGGAAGAAGCTGTCGTTGCCAGAGAAGACAAGCAGAAAAGGAGTTATCAGCTCTAATAAGGCTTCCTCATGTGGGAGGGAAAGGTTTGGGCCAGCAGTTGATTCATTAGAATTATCATGGGAAATAATGAATTCAAAGCAAGGAAATGATACGACACTGAACTTTAGGAGAGTGTGATGTTAACAATGAAGCCGTAAGCATCACAAGTCTTGGAAGAGTGAAAAGCCCACTGTCAAAAGAAAACAGCCCTTATTTGTACCATTTGTTGATTTTCCATGGTGTAAATATTCACACCAATGCCCATTTTAGGACACCAACAGTACAGCCCTGCTTACGAATACGGGAGGATGCGCACAATGGCTTTCACGAGCCAGCACACAAATGAATTGGAACCCTTTTTATGCTGAGCTAATCCAATGTATCATTATGGAGAGATAAATCACACACACGTGTGTGTATGTGTATATGTGTGCACATGCATATATACATGGTGTGATTCAAAACAAAACAAAAGTGCTCCACATTACTACACTGCTCTCTTAAGGCGTCACACTAGATCAGAGAGATGGCCTCACAGCTGGGCTTCAAATCAAGATGGCGTTAGGTGTGCAGGTTGGGAGAGGGACTTGTGACAGCAGAGTTGCTCTGTATAAAAACAGGAGATGGGGGCCGGCCCAGGGGCACAGCGGTTAAGTGCGCACGTTCTGCTTCTTGGTGGCCCAGGGTTCGCCGGTTCAGATCCGGGGTGTGGGCATGGAACTGCTTGGCAAAAGCCATGCTGTGGTAGGCATCTCACGTATAAAGTAGTGGAAGATTGGCACGAATGTTAGCTTAGGGCCAGTCTTCCTCAGCAAAAAGAGGAGGACTGGCAGTAGTTAGCTCAGGGCTAGTCTTCCTCAAAAAAAAAAAAGAAAAGAAAAGAAAAAGACCAGGAGAATATTTTGTATTGTTGGAGGGAGGGAAGGACACTGGAGAGAGGAGACTCGCTGGCAGGTTGGGGACTGTCCAGGGATAAAGGGAAGAGTTGGGAGCCCTCAAGGGCATGGGGGCGCAAAAGGGACTGTAAAAGAAGAAACAATCATGAAGAGGGGATTTTACACTTTGGGCCATGGGAGTGCTCGCACATCCCCCCTCTCTGTCACCCCGACTGTATCCTTAATAAAATCCACTTTATTTCCACTCCCTGATGCTTCCTTGTGAAAATGGAGTCTTTGGGAGAAATTGGGAGAGGAGTGGCTGAGTTCTCTCTCTAGGTTGATGTCAGGCCAATAAAGATTATATGGGGAGGCTGCAGTTGAGGAGAGAAGTCCTGAGAGTGTAATTTCCTGGGAATTAGCAAAACCTCCTGGGAGACCTCAGCGAAGATGGTAAAGTAGGGGGCTCCAAGAGCCCATCAATCCATGGAAAGATGGAAAAATCAAGAAAAAACTGTCAGAATCCACTTTCTCAGAACTCTGGGAAATACTCAAACAGGGTTTACAGCAACCAAGGGAAAGCTGAACGAAGAAAAAGGCAACTTAAAGATGACAGGAGAGCTTTGCAGAGTTTTTACTTGCCCTTCCTTGCCCTACCCCCTCCAGGTGGCAGTCATGAAGCAAGAAGCCCATGTTCCCGGGTGGAACCCTGGTCCCTGATTCCCGAGGAAACAGAGAAAACCATATTCTCAAAGAATGGTGTCAGTCTGTTCTAACCTGTGGCAGTTCCCCAAAGGACTGAGGCAAGGAGCTGGCCTTTGTTTCACCCACCTCAGAACTCACTCAGTGCAGAAATGCAGCGTAGGCTCTATAAGGCCTTTCCTGGACTGGGGCAGGGGCAGGGTATCATAGGGAGGGAAAATGAGCGTAAGAGAATACAATGAAGTCAGGACGTGAGGGGATGTGAACTTGGCCATCATCCTGTCCCCTGCAGTGGAGCCTCCTGTCTCCTGCAGCCACTGGGGAAGCTCCCTATTGAAGGCAGCTCTGTGCAAACTTCCCACCAACACCTCTGCAGTTGGGGTGCTGCACAACGACCAAGGGAGTTGAGCTTCCTGTGTTGTAGGAGCCGGTGGAAGATGCTGCTCCCACTGTGTCCCCCAGGGATATCCCAGCTCTCCTGCCAGAGTCCTCTCTAACCTTGACCTCTTCCTCTCTGGCCTCCATCCTCCCACTCGATGCACCCACTCCATCACTATTGCTTTCCCTCTCAACATTGGATGTTTCCCTGTCATCAAAGCACATTTTACCACTGGATCTCAATTTCTTAATAGACTGTTTTTCACCCCGAGAATATGGCATTCCCTTTTTAACCCCAAAGCACACTCAGACACTGAATCCTATTATCCAGCCCAACTTCACTTGCTCCCTGCCTCAATCTACACACCCAACCACACTCTGTCAGGATGTCCTTCTCCCACATAACTTGACCCACCCCATTAATTCCCAATTCGCCTGACTGTCATCTGGACCCCTGCTGTCGCTGCAAAACCCCAGACAAACTCCACTTTAACTCAGACTTGATCGAACTCAATTTCAATCCTACTGCACCCCAGGCCTCTCCAGTTAGGCCGGTTTGGTTGGCCTCCTGTGCCCCTGCAGTGTCAGCATAGACCGCTCAGCCTTCCCCTGGAGGTGGCATCTCCTTTGGTCGTGATCCACCCACTCTTCCCGCTGCCTCCTCCTACGGTAGTTCATTTCTCTCCATTCACTAGACGCCCCTCTCAGGGGAGGCCCTCGAAGCAGCACGTGGAGGCTGTTAGACTCTTTCCTCCTCCTTGATGTCCAGGAGCACCTGGAAACATCAGTCATCAAGGGAAAGGATTTCCAAATTTGGGAGAATGAGAAGGAGGGGACCATTTCCAAAACTCCTGAGGTCAGGCGACCAGGTGAAGTCTGGGAACACCTTAGAGTCGCCTGTGGACAAGCAGAACACCACAGTCATCCCACCCTTCGGGAGCAAGGAAGGCAAAAGGGCACAGGTGCACAGGCCATGGCAGCCCCGCATCCCGCCTGTGGGCACTGGGGGCAGCAGACACAGAGCCAGCTTTTCTGGGTACCCTCGTATGCACGAGTCTGCGTGGTGATTGTCCTCATCCTGGTAGTTCTTCCCCACTAGAGTCCCCTCTGTCTTACTCAGGGGGACACCTCATGGCCCCTCAGATCTAATGCAGGCTAAGGGATCCCCACTCTTGCCCTTGCCTAGAGGCTGTCCCACCCCATGACCATGCCTCAGCTCCACTGGCACCCCACAGTGACCACCCCACATCCGGCCCAGCTACAGCCCCAGGCCCAGCTTCAACCTTCATTCTCACTCATCCTAACTTCTTCTCCATTGCAGATTAGGGTTCATGGAGTTCCACTCTCCACGAGCCCTCATTCATGGAGCACTGAACGAGGTGTGTCTACAACTCCCTTGAAATTGAATAATTGAACATGTTGTGCGGTTCTTGTAGCAAAAGAAGATACAAAGTTTGTGGAGTTTCTTCCAAAAATGTCAAGAATCCTTGAGTTCTCCCACTCCAAAACTTACCCGGTACCACCCTGCCTCCCAGATCTCTTTGCCAGTTTCCATCTTCCTGGACATTTTACTCTCAGCAGTGAGCTGGGGAAGCAACTGGAGTGCCACCTTCAAAAGAGGCTCATCCCATACCCATTGGGCCTGGACCGTGGGACCCAAGCATCTCTGGCCCTGGTGTACCTTCAGGGTGAATTACCAGGGACATCTAGCCAAAGGCAGACATCTGTCCCCACGGCCATCTACATAAGAGTCAGAGCAGCGAGGACCTCTGAGAGATCGAGTTAAGTCATCCAGGAAACTTCTGGGTGAGGGGGCCCGGCAAGTTTCGTCTAAGGAAGGACAGTGGAAGGATCTCAGGCATGGCCTGGGGAAGAGCAAAAAAAATAACATAACAAGGGACATGGTGAATGCCATCTGAATGGCAACACTCCAAATATCTTAAGTCAACAAGTAATGTCCTTCCTAAGACTCCCCTCCTGCAAATTAAACCTCCTCAGTCCTTCAGACTTGCCTTCTATGTCAACGTTTCAAGAACATTCTCTTCTCTGAATATGCTCTAATTCATACTGCCTTTCTCAGGGACAGCACTAAAGAGGGCTCAGTTGTTCTACTTTTGCTGAAGAAGACTTGGAACAGATGTCCAGTGTGACGGGCAGAATTCGAAGATGATGCCCCAAATTCCCCATCTCCTTGGTGTTTATTCCCTGCACAAGCCCTGACCCCATGACATGATGGATTGTAGCACTATGACAGCCTACTGAGGGTGTCAGAGCCTGGGGGGAGCAGGTCAGTGAGAGGCCATCCATACAGGGTGGGGGCAGAGCCAGCTGTGGAAGATTAGTTACATACAGGGGGATTCATCAAATAATACATTGAGGATAATGGGAGTCAGGTTTCTCACTGTTGGAAAAGAAAGTTATGAATATGAAAAGAGAGAAAAGTAGAATAAACTCCATAATGTTGAATTGGAATTAGAAATATCAGCGTGAACTCACAGCTTTCAGGAGAGAGAGAGAGAGAGAAATAAATATAGACTTGAATGTGTGTATGCGTGTGTGTTCCCTAGCTCTGTCCACTAAGAGGTCCTGGGAGCAGTGACATCCTAGTTGGCAATAAGTATACCTACCACTTGAATCTTGGCTTCCAAAAAACATCTTTTGCCAACTCACTTGGTTGGCATTGGGTGGCAGTAGGGCCTGCAGTGAATCCAGCTTCTGGTGGGTCGCCGCCTTCTGCTTCTCTAAGGCTCAGATCAGGCACCCGTGCAACTCTTCACTAAAGATCAGCAGCTTTGTTCTGAAGGACACCTGCATCGTTGAGATGGGAGGTGGTGCGAGTCAGACAGAGTCGAGTCTGTCTTTGTGGATTCCAGTTTTTCTGATTGTCTCCTCCTTTACCCCCAGCTTTTCTTCCTGATTGCCAGCCATGCGGACCAACAGTGAGCTCAGACCATCATCAGATGCACGCTAACAGCCTTTTAAAGCCTTCTTCCCAGCTTCCATAATCAGGTTAAGGTCTAATCAATAAAATAAATCCTGTATTACATATTACTCATTGTAATCCTTCCCTGATTGAGATTATAAAATGCATCCTCACATTATTAGAGGACAACTTAGATTCATACTTTCACCACTTCTAGACAATGTTAGAACTTTAGCGCACACTTACCACCTTCTTATCTTTTGTGTTATTATTATCAAGCATTTTGTTTCCATATGTATTTTAAGTACCAAAATTGTTTTGTATGCAATATTTGTTTAGATTTACTCACATATTTACTTTTTCTGCTCTTCATTCTTTCCTGCATTTCTGTGTCTCTGTCTGGGATCATTTTTTTCTTTCTAAAGAAAATCCTTTAGGGTTTACTTTAGTGCTTATCAGCAGATGACAAATTTTCTGTTTTTGTTTATCTGAAAATTCCCTTATTTCACCTTTGCCTTTTTTTCTTTTTAGGTATAATTCACATAGAGAGAAGGCTGAGATCTTAAGAATACCATTTAGTCAGTTCTGATGAATGCACAGCATGATGTAAAACTTTTCCACCACCCCCAAAATTCCCTTTTTGCCCTTCCTAGTCAGACCTCACCTCCTCAGAAGAAACCACTGACGTGATTTCCATCACCATAGATTAGATTTTCCTACTATAAAAGTTCGTATAAATGGAATCAAACAGTACGTAAATTTTGATTTGGCTTATGTGACTCACAAGATATTTTAGAGATTCATTCATGTTGTTGCATGTGTCAATAGCTATTCCTTCTCATTCTGTAGTATTCTAATTAGTATTAGTGTATGAATGTATTTACCCATGATGGGTATCTGAACTGTTTCCTGGTTTGGCATTTATGAATAAAACTGCCATGAACAATCCTGAATAAGACTTTTTGTCTACACATGTTTTCCTTTATCTTGGATAAATATGTAGGAATGGAAATTTCTGGGTCACAGGATAAGTGTATTTTTTAACTTTTAAAGAACTGGACAAATGGTTTTCCCAAGTGATTGTACCATTTCCACTCTGGCCAGCAATATTTGAGAGTTCTGGTGGCTCCACATCCTCTCCAACATTTGGTATTCTCTGTTGTTTCTGGTGAATTCTCTTTTGCCCATTTTTATTGGGTTGTTTGGCCATGGCTTGTCTTTTATTTTTCTTAATGGTGGTTTTGTTTTTGTTTTTTGATGAGCAGAAGGTTTTTTTAAATGAAGTCCAATGTATCTTTTTTTTAAATTTTATGATTTATGTTTTCTGTGTCTTCTCTGAGAAATATTATCTAACTGAAATCACAAAAATGTGCTTTTATGTTTTATTCAAGTAACGTTATTGTTTTGACCTATTTTTTTTCAGGTCTATGAACCATCTCCAGTTGATTTCTGTGTGGTGCAAGAGATGGGTAGAGGTACATTTTTTTTGACATATAGATATCCAGTTGTTCCAGCACCCTTTGTTGAAGTATTACTTTCTCCATTAAGTTGCTTTGTCATCTCTGTGGAAAATCTTTTGACTATACATGTGCAGACTCTCTATGATGTTTCATTGATCAACTTTTTTAATCAATAATTCTACATTGCCAATACTATACTTTCTTGATTACTATACTTTTGTAGCAGCAAGTCTTGAAGTCCGGTAGAATGAGTTTTCCAATTTTGTTCTTAATCTGTAAGATTGTTTTGGCCATCTGTATCAGTCAGGCTTCTCCAGAGAAACAGACCAATAGACATATGCATATAGTCATGTGCTGTATAATGTTTCGGTCAATGATGAATCACATATACAACAGTGGTCCCGTAAGATTAATGCCATATAGCCTAGGTGTGTAGTAGGTCATACCCTCTAAGTTTGTGTGAATACACTCTATGATGTTCACACAACAGCAAAATCACCTAATGATGCATTTCTCAGAACATATCCCCATTGTTAAGTGACATTTGACTATGTACATAAAGAGATTTACCTCAAGGTATTGACTTACACAGTTGTGATGGCTGCCAAGTCCAAAATCTGTAGGGCAGGTCGACAGACTCTAAACTCTTAGGCAGGAGCTGATACTACAATCTTGAGGCAGAATTTCTTCTTCCTCAAAGAAACCACAATTTTGCTGTTAAAACCTTTCACCCAGTTGCATGGGGTCCAGCAACATTATCAAGGATAACCTCCTTTACTTTAATCAACTGATTATGGATGTTAACCACATCTATAAAACACTTGCACTGAAATTAGTGTTTAATTGAATAACTGGGTACTATAGCCTAGCCAAGGTGACACATAAAACTAACATCACACCCTCTGTGACCTTTCCAAATTATCTTGTCAGTTTCTATTAAAAACCCTGCTGGTATTTTGGTTGAGATTGTATTGAATCTATATATCAATTCAAGGGGAATTGATATCTTAATATTGAGTGTTGTAATCCATGAACATAGTACATCTCTCCATCTGTCTATTTAGATCTTTAATTCCTCTCAACAGCGTTTTTTTGGTGTAGAAGTCCTACACATATTTCATAATCTATCACTAGATATTTGATAATTTTGATAGTTTTAAAATTCTATTTTCTACTTATTTATTGCTAACATACAGAAAGAAAATTGAATTTTATATGTTCACTTTGTGTCCTATAATATTACCAAATTCAGGTATTAGTTCTATAATTTTATTTTTGATTTTTAGTTACGAAATTATGCCATCTGCAAATAAAGAGTTTTACCTTTTCCTTTCCAATTTACATGCCTTCCATCTATTTTTTCTTCTTGCACTGGCTAGGCATTCCAATACAATGTTGAACAGAAGTGGTGAGAATGGCCATTCTTTTTCTTATTTTCAATCTTAGAGAAAAGCATTTAATCTTTCTTCATTAAATATGATATTTTCCAAAGGATTTCTATGAGCGTCATTTATCAAATTGATGAAGTTTTCTTCTATTCCTAGTCTGTTGACACTTTTTTATCAGAAATGGGTGATGTATTTTGTCAAATGCTTTTTATAAATCTATTAAAATGATTATATAATTTTTCTCTTTTAAGCTATTAGTGTGGTGAATTATATTAATTGATTGTCATATGTTAATTCAACCTTGCCTTCTTGGGATAAATCCGATTTGATCATAGAATACTATAATTTTAGAATACTGTAGGATTTTCTTTGCTAATATCATGTTAGGGATTTCTGGGTCTACATTTATGAAGGATATTATTTTGCACTTCTCTTCTCTTGTAATGTCCTTGTTTGGTTTTGGTATCAGGGTTGTATTAACCTCAGAGAATTAGTTGAGAAGTGTTCCTTCATTCTCTATTTCCTGAAAGAGTTTCTATAGAATTGGTATTATTTATTATTATTGTTGTTTTCCTTAATGTGTGATAGAATTAACCAAAAAGCCTTCTGGGACTGGATTTTCCTTTAGAAGAAAGCATGTAATTACAAATTCAATTTCTCTGAGAAATATGGGGTTATTAAACTTTCCTATTTATTTGTCAGTCAGTTTTAACAACTTGAGTCTTTTGAAGAATAATTCGTGCATTTCACTTAAGTTGTATAATTTATTGGCAGAAAGTTGTTCATAGTATCTTCTAATTTTCCTCAATGTCTGTATGGTATATCATGATGTCCCCTCTTTTATCTCTGATATTAGTAGCATGTTTTATTTCACTTTTCCTGGTCAACTAGAGATTTATCAATGTTATTCAACATTTCAAAGAACTCACTTTTGGTTTCAGTTATTTTCTCTATTTCATTGATTTCCATTCTTTTTCTATTATATCCTTTCTTCTGCTTTTAGTTTTACTTGTATTTTTTCTTGCTTCTTAAGGTGGAAATAGGGTCAATGATTTATCCTTTTCTTCTTTTTTAATATGTAAATTTAAAGCTATAAATTATCTTTCAAAGACGGATTTAGCAGCATCCTATGAATTTTGGTAAATTGTGTTTTTACAATCATTCAATTTAAAATGTTTTCTAATTTCTTTTGTTACTTCTTTCTCCCAGGAATTATAAGTGAGTGTATTATTTCATTTCCAAATATTTGGAGATTTTCTAGTTATCTTATTTTTATTGGTTTTTAATTTAATACCATCTTAGTTAGAAAACATACTCTGTAGAATTTCAATCATTTGAAACAGTAAATCTTATTTTATGACCAAAATTTTGTCTATTTCATTGAATGTTTCATGTGCATCAGAGAAAAATCTATTTTGTCTTTTTGTTGGATGCATTATTCCATACAATTAAATTAGATCAAGTTGGTTGAAAAAGTTTTTCAAATTTTTGTATCCTTACAGCTTTTTGTCTACTAGTCTATCTGTTGCTGAACCTCCCACTATGATTCTGGATTTCTTTATAATTTTCTTTAGTTCTATCAATTTTTACCTCATGTGTTTGGGAGACTTGCTCTGAGTGCATATAATGACTTTCTAGTTATACCTGGATGGATTCTTTTTTATTGATTTCTTTAGAGATTATAATATGATGTTTAATGTATCACAGTTTACATTCAAAAAATATTCTTTTTATTTATGAAAAGCTTAGAAACTTTATGGAAATATTTTTTCAATTACTACCCTCCCACCCTTTGTGTTCTTGTTGTCATATATTTTAGTTCTACATTTTTATAGAACCTATTTTCCTTTGTTTATTTTATACATTTCATATATATGAACATATATATGAAATATATATACACACATGAATAATTTTTAAAGGGCCTTTATACTTACTGACATTTCAGGATTTGGAGAGTTCTCATCCATTATCTCTTCAAATACTGCTTCTTCTCCATTCCCAGTTTTCTCTCCTTCTGAGACTCCAACTATATGCATGCTAGATGTACTTGCCTTGTGTCTTATCTTCACATATGTACTTTAAATTTTATTCTTTCCATACTTCAAGCTAAATATGCTTACTGACCCATTTTTAAGCTTATCAATTTCCTTTTGATCTGTTATACCATCTGGTAGGCTTGTAAATTCAATTATTGCATTTTTAATTCTAAAAATTCAATCTGACTATGTTTTCATTATCTATCTTTCGCTTGCTCCTGATTTTTGTAATGCCCACAATTTTTCATGAAAGCCTAGACATTGTCAATGAGAAATCTTCATGGTTCTGGATGATACTTTCCTCCAAAGATGATCCACATTTACTGCTTTCAAGGGCAGGCCATCTCAATCTAATAAGGGCACAGCTCACTTGAGGGTAAGTTTCCAGCTCTTGTAAAGCTTAGTTTAGTTGTGTTTTGCCCTGATTCCTAAGGTAAAGTCTTCCAGAGACTCCTAATTGAAACTTTAAGGTGTTTCTGAGGGGCCCTCCCTCTTAGTTGGTGAACTACAATGATTATCTCCCAAAACCATGAGACTACTGGAAACTATGCTCTGATTTTCAGCCACTTTTTACTTGGCTTCTTGATCCTTTAGCATTCTCTTTTTTTTTTCTTTTGGTGAGGAATATTGGCCCTGAGCTATCATATATTGCCAATCTTCTTCTTTTTGCTTGAGGAAGATTGTCTCTGAGCTAACATCTGTGCCAACTTTCCTCTAATTTTTCTATGTGGGATGCCACCACAGCATGGCTTGATGAGCAGTGTGTAGGTCTACACTCAGAATTCAAACCCATGAACCCCTGGCTGCCAAAGTGGAGTGTGCGAACTCAACCACTATGCCACCAGACTGGCCCCTTGAACTTCAATTTTTACTCCCCAATCCCATGATATTGCCCAAATCTACTGGCTTATTTACCTCTTGGAAGTTGCCCTCTGCCTGGCTTATCAGTATCTTTCCCAGTGCCCAAAATGGGCAAATTCCCCAAAGGGAAACGGAGCATACAGAAAGTTAGGTTCAATGAGTGTCCCCTACATCTGAGACCTTGTCCTCAGAAGTTCTATGATACCTTCAAATAGATTTATTTTCAGATTTTATCTAGCTTTTTGTTATTCTTAATGAGAGTATTGTTCTGCTATTAGCTATTCCATCATAGGCAAAAGTGAAAGTTTTCTAAGTTTACCCTCAGTTTACAGAATATCAAGGTAGAATTTTTATTCAATGAAAAATAAATGAACATCACCCAGAATAGCATGACTTATGGGGCTTGGATTCCTTCCAATTTGGGAAGGTGGTTATAATGTCACGTTAGCTAAAAATATGATATTGTTACTGGGGCTTTTTGGAATTCAAATATTGGTAGAAGCATGTGTGCTGATGCTAATAGTCAAAGGAATAGACTGTGACAAATTGACTTTTGGCAACATAGTACCATACCTACATCCTTCTGTATTCTTTCCTCTAGCTCAGGAACTGAAAGCCAAGAACTACATTGCCCCCAAATCCCCAACTAACTGGGTTTCAAGAAATAGTCTACCAATGAGAGTCTCTAACTGGGATTTGAAAGTTGGAAATGAAAAAAACTGCTCTTCCAGTAGCAACAAATAGACACATGGACTTCGGCAGATAAGAGATTTTGAAGCTGCCTCCAGGCATTTCCTAGTAAATCAACCACCTCAGTGTTGTAGGCAGCTGTGATCATTGCTGGTCTTGATCCCCGCATTCCTACAACTTCCTGACACTCTAAAAGCTAATTGTCAGCCTGAGAACTCACAGAGTCTTACCCAGATCTTTACTTCTTTATCCCTAAGGGTGTCAGTTCTGAACTAAATATCTTCCTGTGTTAAAAACCTAGAGTGTGAACTATTTCCCGATTGAACCAATGATCCAAAGGTCTTTAGCGACACGACGTCCTGATTGTGGCTACCAATGGTCCATAGAATACAACTTCTTACAGTTAAATAATTACAGGGACCCTTATAGAGGAAAAAACTTACATACCCAACCGTGCAGACAGAAATTGCTCTAATTTTAATATTCTTTAAGGATGTAAAATTATAAAAGTAGGAAGAAATTCTTAGAAGATATAGCTCTTGCTTTACTATGAAACCAGAGTGAGCTTGTAAATTAATTCTAACACAACTTCAAAACTAATACGAATCAAAGTATATTTATTTAACTTGAGAAATTAGATGATATTGTTTTCTTGAAACACAATCGCAACTTGGAAAGCTTATGTCACAGCAGCAATGGCACAAGTTCTTTGACTTAAGCTTGCTGTACCACATTGTTATAACGGTAAATTGGTTTCGTCAAAGTTTTCCTCTATTTGAGGCACCTGGAAACTGATTTATAGCTCATACTGTGACGTCATTGGGGTTTCTTTCAATGTGAACATATCTTTCCTTCAAAGCTACCTTTGCTCTTTTCTTATTAACTTCAGATAATTAAAGTAGTATTATTTTTTCCAACACCATATCATTTTTCATTATGGCAATTGAGAGTCTTAATTCATTAAATAATGTAAGAAATTAAAGTCTTATTCTATGAAAAAGGTCTTCAATTGGGAATTATTATTGTAAAGGAGAAATTTTGCATTTATTAAAACTATTCAAAATGAGTACCATGGCAGACAGGAGGCAATGATTGTCATTTTTATATTATGATTGCTATTCACCTAATGGCAACTAGATATGTTTTACAACAAATTAGAAGTTAAATGTGTGCACTCTGGGTGCTTACTTAGCAGCAGCACAGTTGTATATATAAACACAAATTAGATTTCTCAGGTTGAGAAGCAATATCTAGTTATAAGGTGGTTATCCAGACAATTCAAAATTTGCTCATTGGGGGCCAGCCCAGTGGCATAGTGGCTGGGTTTGCATGCTTTGCTTTTGTGGCCCTGGGTTCACAGGTTTGGATCCTGGGTGCAGACATACACACTGCTTATCAAGCCATGCCGCACCAGGCATCCCACATATAAAAGAGGAAAGTGGGCACAGATGTTAGCTCAGGGCTAATCTTCCTCACCCAAAAGAAAAGGTGCTTATATTAAGTTTTAAATTCTCATTAAATAAAACTACAGTATTTTAAATTTCTCTCAGAGAGCCCTTGGATCTTTGAGAACATGTCTGTGGTTGAACCCCCAATGGCCTACAGAAACCAGTTTAAGATATGCCGTCTTAAAGGAACTTAGCAACTTCAAGGAAAGTGCTTTAAAAGTATCATCCATTTAAATGATGAAAAAATGATACAGCATATATGCATATTTTGTTGGTTAGTTAAGTTATTATTCTCTTATTATGGTGAGAGACCATTGAATTTTTTTAAAAAATAGACTTTCTTATCTGAAATCTAAATTCCAATGAAAGAAATTTGGGACTATTTCTACTCTCTCCTTGATAGACATAGGAAACACTGTTATTCTCTCTAAGATGACAATGAAAGTCAAGATCTACACTTAAAAAGAAAAGAGAGGAGAGGAAAGTGGAAAAGAAGGGGTCGGGGGAAAAACATCCAAAGTAAGTCAAAAGAGAATGCATTGTCCCCCAGGGGCTTGCAATACAGAGACTACACGATGCTCATGAATAGTTTTTTAATGAGAGCAAGCATATAAAGTAAGTCTAAGCAATGCGTTATACACAAATTAAAAGGAGAGAAACAGTCTCTCATTGGTGAGGTCAATGAAGGCTTCACAAGGAATGATGGCTTTCAACTGGACCTTGACAGGCGGCTACAGTTTGTGTGGCAAAAAAAGGATGGGAAGAACATTCTAAATTTTGAGAGCTTGTGGGGAGAGAGATGAAGGAGACCAAAGTCCCTAAAGCAGGAAGGCGGACGACAAGGATGCAAAGCATACTCTCCCTGATGATGACAATGAACACAAGTGATTAATCATGTTTGTCTGACAACTGGTCTTGGAAACAATTTTTCATGCTTTGCTCACATTATTTTTTATAGTTTGTGAAAAAAAAATCTACATCTATTTTATCTTCAACACTGGTGAAGAACATATTTTGTTTTTCTTAATGACTTGCTCAAAAGCAATTTCTCTTCAGTCTTAACATCATTCCGTACCCATCTGACCATATTTTTTCATGAGTATACAATCAGAAGCAAGAATTACAAAGTTACTACAATTGTCATATTTCAAGAAAGTATGTAAATTGAAAATTCCCTAAATTCAACCTGCTCATGGTCCAAGGAAATCATTTCAATGGTAATCCCCAAAGTCTAGGAGATTAGTCATTCCCAATGGTTTCACTATCCCTTCTCTGTGTCTTGAATAGTCTCTAGACTGAAGTCTTGAGGATGAGGAGATGTCACACACATAACCAGAACTTCGGCAGTTGTCCTTATATTATCAATTTTTAGGAGTTCTTCACAAAGCTGGACACACTACAAATATCTACTTCCATCTGTAACTTGCTTTCATTTTCTCTTTGGTGTCTTTAAATGAAGAGAAATTCTTTGCTTTTATAAATTAGAACTTATCAGCTTTTGTTTCATATTTTACATCTAAGAAAGCCTAACTTTGAACTGATAAAAGTATTTGCTGACATTTTCTTTTGAAAATTTGTTTTATTTTTCACATTAAACTAATTTTTGTGCATAATCCAAGGTGGGGATCTATATCTTCTTCTGCTACAATTTTTGTAACTGATTGTCCCAGCATCTTTTCCTGAATAGTCTATAATTACCCCTACAAGACCACTTCCTTCATTTATCAAATTTTCACATTATATCAGTCTATTTCTTGGCAATGTATACTGTTCCACGGGTCAATTTCTCTCGCTCTCTTATAGTAGTACGAAATCTTGATTATTACAGCTTTATAACAAGTCTTGTTATCTAATAATGCGACCCCACACACACACTTTATTTTTGTTGCAGGAGGGTCTTGGCATTTATTTCTGCTTTATAAATTTTAGAATCAGAGTTGTGCCAAGTTCTTCAAAAATATCCTATTGGTATTTTAAGTGGACTTTCATTGAATATATGGATTATTTAGAGAGAGCCATCGTCTTTGACATACTGAGTCTAAGTGATGAGTATGTGTCATCATTTATTTAGATCTTCTATAATGTTTTTCAGAGTATATTTATAATTTTCTCTATAAAAGTCATACATCTTTTATTCTTATATACCTCTTTTTAATTGCCAGTATTACAAATTTATTTTAAGGGTAAATTATTTGGTTAAGGCCATTGGTGGCCTGCTGTAATTTTTCCATTTTTTAATATAAAACGTGTCGTGTCTTTAAAGCCTGTCTAATGTAAATAGTATGCAGCAGGATTTTCATTTTATTTTGTACCCAATCTGACAATCTCTGTCTTCTAACTAGCAAATTTAGAACATTTAACTTCATTGTGGTTATTAATATAGTTAGACTCATTTCACCTCTTTTATTCTTGCTTTTTATGTGTCCTTTTCCTCTTAGAGTTCTTTTTCTTTTCTTTCTTTTGTTTTCTTTTTTTATTGGCCTCTTTGTCTTTCTTTTTCCTTTAATTGTTATTTTGTTTTATTTCATTCCCCCCACACTGGTCAAAATTTAGATACACTATTGCCATTTCTTAGTCATAACTCTTTAACTCGTTACCACACATGCTTAAAAAAAAAGTTAATATTTTAATCCATCTCAAAAACAATGTTAGAAATGTAATGCCTTTAACTCCATCTCTCCTGACTTGCATGTCATTGTCTGCATTGTTTTTATTTCTGTCATTTCTAATACTACTAATTAAATAACTCTTGATTACTCTCTACAGATATAATCCAAACATATTTAGCTACATTTTTGGGGTTTTTTGCCTTCCTGTTCTTTTTACATTTCAGAATTTCCTTCTGATGGCATTTTTCCTTTTTTCTGAAGTACAAATTTTACAAAGTCCTTTAGTGGAAGTCTGTTATTGTCAATGTGCATAGTTTTTGGTTTTCTAAAATAAAGTCTTAATTTCACCTTTATTCTAAAAGATATTTTACCAGGGTACCCAATTTGGAGTCAATTATTTTTTCTCTTCTAATTTCCATTGTTGCTGTTAAGATGTGGCTGCCAAGTAATTTTTATTACTTAGTGGGTTATCTTCTCTTTGTCTTTGATATTTTACAGCTTTTCTACAATGCATCTAGCTCTAGATTTCATTTATACATGTGAATTCATGCATTTAATCGGTTCTGGAAAATACTCTTCAAATATCACCTCTCTTCCTTTCTCTCTTTCTGTGACTCTGATTAAATGTCCTTATGGTTCTATTCTCCATAAAAGATTAGCATCTTTTCCTAGTCTCTATCTCTTTGTCCCTCTGTACTGTATTCTGTGTGATTTCATCTGATCTACCTTCCAGTTCACTAATTTTTTCATTTGTGCTAATCTGTGGTTTAAATAAGCTCTTCAGAATTTTTTTTCATTTTAGCAAATACATTTTTCATTTCTAAAAATATATTTCTTTTAACATCTGCTAACTTTATTTCTAGTCTCTTATTTCTTGTTTAAATTTGTGTTTACTTCTTTTATTGTTAACATCTAATCAGGGATATTTTAATACTCTGTATCTTAAATATTTAATATTAAAAGTCTTTGAGGATCTATTTCTGCAGTTTTTCACTTTTGTGGGTTTTTTTGGTATATATTTGATGATCTTTGGTTGCGAGTTTGTATTTGCCTGGTTGACGTTAATCTTTGGTTTTATCTTTGTTTCTGCTAAGAACCAGGCAGGGATCACTTCCCACCTTGGACTACTTCATACTTTCAGAGTTTCTATTTTATACAGGCAACGATGGGTCAGATTTACTACTTTACCATTAGCCTGAGTCTTAATTCACCTGATCTAATATTGATGTTAGTATTTGCTTTTAAGGAAATCCACCTTTTACTTGTTTGCTCCTCAATGCTCTGGTTTCAGCGCACAGATTTTTGCCTCTGTTTATTTAGAAGTGCTTAGAGATCTCCCTTATTTCTTGGAAGTCCAGCACTAAATCCAAAAGTATATTTTATGAGAATCCAGTCAACTTCTAGCAGGAAAGCCCTTGAGGTACTTGCTTCACCATACTTGAATTTGAAGCCTGGAGACCCTCTGCCTCTTCAGACCAGGAATATCCCCACCAATGTGCTGCTCGGGCCACACTTACAGAGCCTCTGACTCCGAAGCTCCTAGAGCACCTTATTTCAGTGTTCTCACACCCAAAACTCTTCACCATCCTTCTCATTACCTCCAGCATTAGTCCTCTCCCATTTTCTGGTCATGTAAGACATCTTCCAACAGAATGATTAAGGCCTCTATTGAACAGTCCCATCTGTTCCACCCAGAACCCTCTGGAAAGAAAACCAACCCCAGTAGAATGGCTTCAGCCTCCAGCTCTTTACACACAGTTTTAATTTCTACCCACAAATCTCTTTTTCTAGTAAAGTGTTTAGGCAGTCTAGAAGGAAATAATACAGAGTATATTCACTCACAGCCTGACGCTATACCTAAATCATTGCTCTCTATTGTCTTACTTCTGAGTCAGCCCTGGTACACCCAAGTCCTTCTACACACTCAGAGAATGTCTCCCACTGTCATTCTCTGAAATCTGACTTGTATCATGACCTTTCCAATCCACTAGTTTGTCTAAATACCAATAATGATAGTGTCCAAGTTCTTTTCCTTGAACATCCTGGACTCCAATAAAATCAGTGAGTGTGGCTCTTTAATTGGGAGTTGAGGGTACTTTTGTCCAATCACATGGAGGAACTCTAGCAGGGTGATGGCCATCCATAAATAGATAAGTCTAAGCTTCGATTCCAGTCCAGCTGAAACTCTGTCATGCACATAATTTTACCAGGGCCAAAAATTCCTTCCTGGTAGTGATTAAGTTCATAGGGGGCACAACTGAATCTTTCAGAATGCTGGGATGCCTGCAATTTTGTGAACTGAGTCAGGTATTAAAAAAATACTTTATTACACTTACTCCCAAGAGTGGCATTGAAACTGGGCAACATAAGTGCCATATCATTTGAGTATTTTTTAAGCTACATTGATTATTGGAGGATATAGCAACATAAGTTTAATAATGAATGGTACAGGTGTAGATTCTTTATCCAATAGCATATTTACTTATCCCTCTTGAGACAGCTGTAGATATCACAGCAAAAGAAGATTTATGTGAAAAATGAAATACTTCAGAATCAAAGAAATTGTGTAAAACAAATTTCTAAAACGAACAAATTAACCCTTGAAATTTTACTTAACACGTGTTTCTGTATATTTTTATAGTGAACAAAAATCTAACACATTAATGTTCTTTTCTCTTTAATAGTAAAATTGGATATGCAAAAATTCAATTTATTGTACTTTTAAAAATTCATAAGCATTATTTAAATCTTTACAAGTTTCCTGCATTTTGCAAAACCAGCATTTCTGTTAAAAAGGCATTATGTACTAACTTGAGACTTTTACTGTAACTTCTTACTGGTTAAAAGCTTTTTAGAAGTGAATATAGCCTACAAATTTGCTAACTTTGTAAACAGGAATTTAAAAGGTTTCATTGTGATTATATTTCAATCTAAACATCTCCGTTGTCAGCTATGAAAACACAAAATGCAATGTAAATCTCATAAAACCTACGATAAAATCTTTTCCCTACTCATTAAATTGATTTACTAATATTCTCTTAGAAGAGTGTTTTCCTTGGTGTACTAAAACTCTTGATGTTAAATTTTTTTAAATTCTGAATGAATTTTAAAATGTTCTTATGCCCCAATCAGTCAATAAATAGGTGTAACATCGGACAATTGTAGAGCCCAGGTTTTTAGAACAGTCCTAAATTCATGTAATTTTAATCCTTTTAATAAGGAAAATTCATCAAGTGTGATTTAAGTTTTATATCTTTGTAAGACTTCTTATATAGATAAATTCACAAAGCATAAAATGATCCTTTAGTGGAACACGTTCTTTGGCTTACTAATTATGATCACCTTCTAAACAGGGCCAATTAGAGTCACTTATCACTCAACAGTTATTCATCAGTATTTCCCAGAAAATGCTTTGGTTGTATTCATGTAAAGCTTGACTTTTAATAAAAATTCAAGGACATTTCTAAATTGAGCTTGGATATCTCAGTTCAAACCACAGTTTTGGTCCTCCATCTAATCGCATGTAGTTCTGGTACACGGCCCCACATAAGCTCCAATCTGGTCTTCTATTGCCTCAGCTATTTGTTTCATATTAGCTTCAAATCTTGTTTAACTGATGCTCAAAACACGGTTCGCCATTCCTGTCTTTCCCAATTTCAGCATAAACCTTAAAGGTTGAAACACTGCATGTGGTTTTACATTTCATGTCCACTTTACAGTCACTCATTTGATAAGCTATTAAGCTTAAAGAGTCAAGAATTATGCAAAGCACAGGACAAACGCACATAAATCTCTCTTTTTCCTTCATGAAAACGCATATGCATGTACATACACACACAGACACACACCCAAATTATCATCTTATAGAACGTCAAATAATGACTTTATTTTAATTACCTTTCCTTAAACTAACTCTGTCAAATGCAGGATGCTCACGTAGGCAGGTAGTGAAAACACCAAAGGACCATTCCTTGCTCTCTGCAGAAACTCTGACAAGGGGATAGCCCATAACACCAGGTCAATGTCTCCCAAAGTATGTTCCACACAACTGCTGTTAACAAGTGTTAAGTGGTCAAATAATTTGAGAAACACCAATCAAAGTTATTTTTTTCTTAATTGCAGGAATTCTCAGAGCCTTTAATATGCTAGTGTGGGGACAGGCCCGGTGGTGCAGCGATTAAGTGTGCACATTCTGATTTGGCAGCCCAGGGTTCACCTGTTCAGATCCCTGTTGTAGACATGGCACCGCTTGGCAAGCCATGCTGCACTAGGCATCCCACATATAAAGTAGAGGAAGATGGGAGCAGATGTTAGCTCAGGGCCAGTCTTGCTCAGCAAAAAGAGGAGGATTGGCAGCAGATGTTAGCTCAGGGCTAATCTTCCTCAAAACACACAAAGAAAAAACAAAATATGCTAGTGTGTATATTGTGATTCTGCAGAAGTGCTTTGAAGATATGTGTCCCAGTTTTGTTTTACTTTAACCCAGAGCATCTTGAGAGTTTGAGCAAAACTAACTTTGGGAAAGGATGAATTGAATGGACTTTCTAGGATTGTTGAAGGAATTAGCGAAGATAATGCATGTAAGTGCCTGTCACCGTGTCCGGCCCATATTGAGTGCTCAATAGATAGCTTTATGATCAGAACTTTGGGTAATATTATGAAAAGCTGTACCACTTCACATTCACACCAGCAATGTAGAAGGGTCTCAATTATCCTATTTGTAATTTTCCTTTTTTTAATTTTATTATAGCAATCCTAATGGGTATGAAGTAGCATCTCATTGTGGCTTTAATTTACATTTCCGTAACTAATGATGCTGAACATGTTTTCACAGGCTTATTGACCATTTATGTGTCTTCCTTAGAGAAATATCTATTTGTATCCTTTGCCCATTTTTAAACCGGGTTTTATCTTTTTACTGTTGAGTTGTAAGAGTTCTTTAAACGTTCTGACTACTAGTCCCTTATCAGATAAATGCTTTGCAACTATTTTCTCCCATTTTATGAGTTGTCTTTTTCGCTCTCTTGAAGTGCCCTTTGATGCACAAAAAACTTTCATTTTCTTAAAATCCAATTGATCTATTTTTTCTTTGGTCGCTGGCTTGCTTGCTTTTTAGAATCATCTGATTTTATAGTTTTTCTTCTCACACTATCCAGTTGCTTCTAAATGAGATCACTTATGCAAAATCCATGCCACAGCATCTGACACATCATAGAATTTCAATAAATTTTAGTTCCTTCTTTCTGTACTCAGGAAGCCAGGGAGAGAAGGCTCTTGGATGGGACCAATGGCTAGAGACTCACATAAATTGAGAGAAATGTGTAAAAGCTAAAGTGAGGACAGAGGAAAGGGGATGGTAGAATCAACTAAATGCGACAGCCGATTAGTCAGAGGGTAAACGGACATTCGAAGTTGTTGGCAAGTTTTCTTGACCAGACGCCTGGCAGAATGGGGTAGTTATTCAGAGAAGTCATCTTGAGATACAGGTTGGGACAGTCAGAGGAAGATATATAGAAGTCAATTAGAAATAGAAAGCTCATGCAAAGGAATAAAGAGATTTAGTTATAAATTTGAATTCAAACATAAATTTCAAAGGTTATAAGCTGGAAAGTACTGTGATATTTTAAAATTGTGAATAAAGTCGCGTTTCCTTGCTTCAAAATTGTCACTGTTTTCCTACTGCGCTTAGAACACAACCAGGCATGTCACCTTGGTTCTGCCAATCAGATAATCCCATGGAAAATTTGGAAGTGAGCAGGCGTCAAATGGGAAGATCATCTGGCACTCACGGGGGCAGAGTGTGGGCAGGTTTTCCCAGGGGAGCTGCAGGGAGCTTCTGGCATCCAGGCTCTTGTACACTCAGTGTCATATGGAGGCGGTGGCAGTGGCAGTGTTTCACCAGAGTGATATGGAGGTGTGCTTGGGCGTTTCTTTCTGGCTGCAATGTCTCTGGCTGTGTTGCTCCTGGCAGTCTCCCCTGGATTCTATAAGCTACCCAAGATGCCTTTCTGGGAATATTTATCATTTCCTTATGCTTAAATAACAAGAATGGATTCTGTCACTTGCAACTAACTATCTTGACCAATATTAAACCTCTTCTAACATATGTTGTGATGTAATTTTATTCTGGTTATATATCTCTCTCTGCCATTAGACTTGAGAGCAGTGGTTCTCAACTGGGAATGATTTTGCTCCATCCCCAGGGGACATTTGACAGCATCTACAGACACTTTGGGTTGTTACAATTAAGGTGGAGAGATTGCTACTGACATCCACTGGAAAGGGGTCAGGGATGCTGCTGGACATCCTACAATGTACAGGACAGTCCCCCACAACAATGGATTATCTAACCCAAAATGTCAATAGTGTCCAGGTAGAGAAGCTCTGATCTAGAGTACGTGAGGACTGAAATCATGACTTGTTCATCATTGTATCTCCAGAACAGTGACTGGCACCGGAGGGCATCTGATAAATTCTTCATGAAAGAATAGAAGAGGATCAAAGGCGGTACTTCATCGGAAATCATCATCCAAGAAGAAGCTGGAAAGAGCATGCACTTCTGCTTCAAGTGATTTCTATGTCATTCACGAGATTCTTTCCTATCCAATCCATGAAATGTCAGTGTCTGTGAGGATTTTGTTTTTGACCCTTTGCTATTCTTTTATTCTCTTATTTCCTCTTTTGCTATTCCCTTTGGCGTCTTCTCCTGTTCACAGGCTCCCTAAATAATCTTTTCCATTTGCATAACTCACTACTAAATATATATTAAAAGATCGCAAAGTTTTATTTTCAGCTCAGAAATCTCCCCAGGACTCCAGAATAGCTTATCAACATGTGGGTGTCCTCAGACACCTTCCCTACCAAACCCATTACACACACCGTGTGTAGTAAGGAAGCAGAGGGCACACAAATTGTATCTCCTTCCTGAGTTCCTATTTCAGCAAACTAATGATGAAAACTCTGTTGCCGAGACCAGACAGCTGATCTTCTCTCTGTCTCTCAACTCTGTATTCAGTCCTTACCATGTGTTCTAAAGTCCACTCGGTAAATATTCTAAATAGATGGTCAATTTATTTACACCATGCTCTCCAACTTAACCCTTAGAAACACATTTCTGACCTGGATCCTCTCTAGTCTCTCTTAGCCGTCCTTCTTTTCTCCAGTTTTGCCTCTTCCAGTCCCTTTATATAGTCACCTCCTTGATCTTTCTACAACATTTATCTTGTCCCTATCTCACTCTGTCTTAAAATCCTAAGACTTATCTATCTGGATAAAATTCAAACTTTCTAGCTCTAAGATGCAAGAGAACTTATGATTTTGCCTCTGCCTAGTTTTCAATCCACCTTTGTAACCTTTTCCTTCTTCGCTCTGAGTTTCTTCCAATTCCTCTTTGCACATGCTGCTCCCCCTGTCTGAAATGCCCTTCCCCTTACATTCACCCAGCTGTTGGAGAAGGGTAGACGTTTCTCCTCACTATTTGTGATGATCAGTTTTATGTGTCAAATTGGCTAGACTGTCATACCTAGTTATTCAAACAGTAAGCCAGGTGTTGCTGTGAAGATATTTTGTATATGTGATTAACATCTATCATCAGTTAACTCTAAGTAAAGGAGATTATCCTGGATAACCTGGGTGGACCTGATCCAAGCATTTGGAAGGCCTCAAGAGCAGAACTGAGATTTTCCTGAGCAAGAAAAAAATCCCCCGATGGACTGCAGCATCAGCTTGTGCCCCAGAGTTTCCAGCATGCTCTTCCTGATGGCTCACGCTATGGATTTTAGACTTGCCTAGCCAATCCCCGCAGTCACGTAAGCCAATTCCTTGCAACAAATATCATTTTATACACAAACACGCACGTCTCCTACTGGTTCAGTCTCCCTGTTGGAACTGTGACTGACACACTACTCATGCCTCTCTATCTGGCATTCTGTGCAAAGGACGAAGTATTATAGTAAACACAGTGCTCTCCTGTTTCCCCTCTCATTTACTTTTCCCGGTGGGAGAAGTAGTGGCCAATCGACATAGTCAGAACCTGGTATTCACTGGCTCATGTTTTACTAAGTTACAGTTACTCTGTCTTATAATTTGAAAAATGATAGGCATCCTCTTTCAAATCCCATGCCCAGCATGCACACCTGGATGGCACCCACGGCCTGCCTTTTATAGTAGGCTTCTAGTCCTTGCCCATGGAGCTATTTGGATCAGAGGACCAAACATTCATTTGACCATGTTTAGTAGTGGCCAGGAATGCCATGTACTATAGTCTGAATGTCTGTGTCCTCCCAAAATTCATGTGTTGAAATCCTAACCCCCAAGGTGTTAGTATTAGGAGGCGGGGCCTTTGGAAGGTGCTGAGGTCATGGGGGCAGAGCCCTCATGAATAGGATTAGTGCCCTTATAAAAAGACCCCAGAGAGCTAGCTCATCCTTTCTACCATGTGAGGTTGCAGTGAAAAGATGGCCATCAGTGAGGAAGCAGGCCCACACCAGACACTAAATCTGCCAGCACTTTGATCTTGGACTTCCAGCCTCCAGAACCATGAGAAATAAATATTTGTCATTTATAAGCCACTAAGTCGATGATAATTCATTACAGCAACCCCAATGGACTAAGACACTGTGCCTCCACACAGGAACTAGCCCATCAACTTCCTTTTTCACTTCTCACACGCTCAGAAGAAGCACTTACTTCTTTCTTGTTCCATTTCTTATGGTGACTGAGATGCAGGCCACACCCTTCTCTCTCTGAGCCAATTCCTCTGCCTCTTACAGGTGGATGGCTAAGACAGATCTGGGATGTCAAGGCCAAGGAGTTTGGTGTTGGTAATTCCAGGTCCCAGCAATCAAGAACCATCTTCATCTGGGCCAGGTATCCTCAGGTGAGCAGCCACAGGAGGAATTACCACTAAAAGGGACTCACCGTTGATTCGGAACCTCAAAATGAATACGCAGGGATCTTGTTGAGAGCAGAGACAGAGAGTTTGCATATGGCAGCAGTAAAGTCTTCTCTGGATCACCTCACTTCTCGAGGAGTTCAGGGTCTCACAGAGCCTTAGACAGACCCAAGGCCCTAGAAAGAGCAGGGTGCTTAATGCATCTAAGGAAGATCACCTGCAAAAGGCCCGGGGAGATGTGCAGAGATTTCAATGCCTGAGATTTTGGAGAGCTGGGCATATGAGACACAAAGGATATTTGCTTGGTTTTTCCCATTTGTCCACAGCTGTGTTCTCAACGTACCAGGAAATGGGTGGTTAACAAGGAATTTTGTGCTGCCTCTTGAGTAAATTTATTCAAAGCCCGTGGAATGAAGAAAAAAACTGAGAAAAGGAAATGCTTCTGGGGTCATTATTTCTCAGGGACCAATGAGGCACAGGTTTGGAGGATTTCAGTAGCCACAAAGAGCTTAAGAACTCCATGGGCTACAAGTTTTGGGGGACAAGCATGCAGCAAACAGAGGTCTTTGCTTCCCCTGAGGATTCTGAAGGGGAAAGTTCCAATGGCAGCAGCTCAGGCAAAGAAGCTTTGGCCTTATGTAAGGCTCAGGGAGGAGCATATGGCAGAATGTGGAAGCTCACGATGGAAAATTTTCCCAACTGAGTTTAAGTGAACATGTTGTATACTCCAGACAGCTGGCATAGAGTAACTGGCATCCCGGCAAATCTAAAGACAAGATGATTTTTTTCCTTCGTACTTTCTTTTCTCTGTGCTACTTCCTCCACCAGCTCTCAGCTTTGATCCATTGCTGGCTCAAGTCAGAGGGGAACATTGCTTCTATTTGTGCAATGCTGTCACTGGGGGTCTCATATTAAGGTTGTTTGTAAGGGTCCAATGCTCTGATCAACCATCTTAGGAGTCAGTTGACTTTTTGACCTTTTGGGGACATGAGACACATTCAAGTTCCGAGGTTGAATGAATCCAGTCTTAAGAGGGCACAACCACTGTCGCACGCCCGGGAAGATGGCACAGCCTGCAGAAGCCAGGTGAGACTCTCCAACTCTGAGCAGAATGGGAAGTGGAGGAGGAAGGTATTTTAGAATTAAGTGTCTTGTTTACAAAGGAAAGGGGATTTCCATTTTGATTTCACTTTTGGACTCTAATTTCTTCTGGGATTTTAATAGTGAGAGAAGTGATCCGTTGTTCACATTTGGGGAATCAATATTATTTGCATCCATTGCATAATTTCTGGTGAGTTATTTTGGCTAATGTGCTTTGGTATAGTTTGAGATAAGAGTTCAGCCTAAAAGTTAACTTGGCCTTTGAAACAACTCACTGTCCTTTTATGAACCTTCTATATACTCTAAGGATAAGAGCTGAACTACACAGCTCACTTGGGCCAGGAAACGACACTTGGAGTCTTATTGGGTGTTGGGAGTGGCCCACGAGGAGCAGGGCTGCCCTGACAAGCTGCTGGCCCATTCTCTCAGGGGACAGCCTCATCCTTGGCTGTTCTAGTCCGAAGGTTTGGGAGAGAGGAGAAAGCTGAGGAGAATTCAGAAATATCTTGCCACGTCTCCCTTTGTTTGTGCCTCAAGCACAGAGGAGGGATCTGCTCTGTCCCATGAAGTGAGAAAGTGCTGGCAAAGAAGATTCTGTTGCTTTTTCTACTCACCCCTTTATCCACTCACGCATCAGGGAGGGAGGGAAAGTCCTAGTGTGACGGGGAGAACTTGAGATACTCATGTAGCCTCAATGCACTGGTGGCTGAGTTACTGGGCTCACACTCCCTCTCCCAGTGTCTGAGCCCAGCAGTAGGGTACCAAAGTAAGTGGTGGGAAATGGTAGGAGATGCTCATGCTTGCTGTGGGAAATATTTTATCACTGACATTGTCTAGAGTTGTCAGCGCATGATGATAGCAAAAAGCAGAGACTTGTGGTCGGTGTTATTATTGTCTTTAAATTCTTTACAGACAACGCACCACTGACCATATGGCTCACCCTCACCACCCTGCCTTGGTCCACCACTGGGGAGGGGTCCCCTAGGCTTCCCTCACTTACACCAAACCATGCCCCAACTCCGTTCACCTCTCCCTGTCTCCATCTCTACAATCTAGCCGACACCAACATCTGTTCTCTCTTCTGGACTTCCATGAAGGCCTCCTCATGTCCTTCCCACGTCTTAATTACCCATTCCATTCCATTCTCCTCAAACCAATCATAGAGAGATTTTAAAATATCACCTCCACATATCTTCCCATCACACTTAGAGCAAAAGCTGGCCTCTTTGCCTGGGCCCTCAAAGCTCTCGTCATTCTGGCCCCTGCCTACGTCTCAAAACTTGATGTCCTCCCTCTCGTCTCCTCGTCACTAAGCTTCAGCCACACTGGTTGTCCTTGCCTGCTTGGACTGCCATAACAAAATACCACAGACTGGTGGCTTAAACAGGAGACATTTATTTTCTCACAGTTCTGGAGGCTGGAAGCCCAAGATCAGTGGTGGCAGGTTCAGTTTCTCCTGAGGCCTCTCTCTTTGGCTTGCAGACAGCTGCCTTCTCTCTGTGTCCTCATATGGCCCTCCTTCTGTACATGCATATGCCTGGAGTCTCTTTCTCCTCTTATAAGGACACCAGTCATATTGGATTCGAGTCCCATCATATGACTTCACTAACCCTAATAACCTCTTTAAAGGCCCTGTCTCCAAATACAGTCACATGGGATCTTAGGCCTTCAATATATGAATTTTAGGAAAACACAATTCCCTCCATAACACAGGTCCTCCAGCCTGTTCCAGGACCTTTGCCCATGCTGTGCTCTCTGCTTGGAGGGCCCTTTCCATGGCCAGCTCTTTCTTGTCATTCAGCGTGCAGCTTACACGTCATCTCTTCAGGGACTCTCTAGCATCCTACCTAAATAGACCCCAGTCACTCGCCAGCACTTTACTTGTTTTTCCACCACAGTGCTTGTCACCTCCTGCTATACATCATATATCTGATTCTGTGTTTGCTTGCTGCCACCTTCCCCCAGTAGAGTGAAAATTCTGTGACAGCAGAGGCCTCATCTGTCATGTCCACTGGTAGTCACCACCATGACCCCACTGTGTTCCCATTTGGAAATAGTGGATGCCTAATAAACATTTATTAATTGAATGAAACAAAATGCCTTCAGAGCTAAACTAGTGAATCAATCCATAACGAGGCAAAGCAGACAGATTTCCAAACTGAAAAATAAACTATAATGAGTGACTAAAGGCCTTCCTCTAATCAAGTGAGCAGAGTGTAGCTTGAGGCCAAGTGGCAGGGCACCAGGGAGGGAAAACCCTGGCTAAGCTATTGCTAAAGCACCTTCCACAACAGTGACGATCGCTCACACCACCGTCAACAGCGTGGCCCATGCTGCATCCCCATTCTCTCATCCTTGACATGGGGGAATCAAACTTCTAAATGTTTATCAGTTCTATAGGGATTTCTGTAATTATGAGTGAGACTAAGTATCTTTTCATTTGCTTATTAACCAGTGGACTTTCTCTTCCTGTCATATACCTTTCCCTTTACTGAGTTTTGTGTTTTCTTATTCCTCTTTTACTTATTGATTCATAAGAATGCTTTGAACCAAAGGTAGAATGCCTTCTTCATCAAGCTAAGAAAATACGCATGGGGGCCGGCCCGGTGGTGTGGCAGTTAAGTTCGCATGCTCTGCTTTGGCAGCGTGGGGTTCACCTATTCGGATGCCAGGCATGGACCTATGCACTGCTTATCAAGCCATGCTGTGGCAGGCGTCCCACGTATAAAATAAAGGAAGATGGTCACAGATGTTAGTTCAGGGCCAATCTTCCTCAGCAAAAAGAGGAGAACTGGCAGCGGATATTAGCTCAGGGCTAATCTTCCTCAAAAAAAAAAAATGCATGTAGTCTTTGACCCAGAATTACGCTTCTAGAAATTTAGCTCCTAGACAGACTTGTGCTAGTGTACAAAAACATTTGCACAAGGATATTCACTGCCGTCTTGTGGTAATAGCCTAAATGAAAGCCATTTCAATGTTCATCGGGATGGGTTATATAAACTATGACTTACCTATACATAGAACATTCACCAGCTGAAAAAAAGATTATGGTAAATCTTCATGTCCAAAATACAATCAATTAAAAATGAAATTATAGCATCATATTTATAGTTTGATTATATTTGTGTTTTTTAAAGTGATACGTTCTAAACATAGAAAAAATCTGGAAACGACACTGTGACCAGTGTTTGGTAGAAATAGTACTAGAAGGGGAGGGGGTGACAAAGGGACTGACTTTCCACTTAAGTCCTCCTTAAAGGTTCGAAGGGTTTTTGTTTGGGTTTCATGGTTGTTTTTGTTTTGCTTTGTTTCTTAGTACGGGCCTTGGAGAAGCGGATCTTTTTCTCTCGTCCCTCCAGCTCTCTGCATGTTCTCAAAGTTGCCAGCAGCTCTCCAGAGTTTCCTCCATTACCCATTTCCTTGAAAATGCCTAATTCTTCTTTAAATTCTTCTAGAAGCGATCTTGACTCATTAAGAGGTATTATTTTTGCATCAGTCCCCTCCCTGGCCACACATTAAGCCTAGAGGTGAAGGGAGAGTGCATTTTCTAATGGGGCTTGTCACTCTACATACAGTATTATGCCGCTAAAGGCACATTATAAGAATTCTAACTGCATCTGAGCATTTTCACACAAAGCAATGGCTAACAGTGTGAAAACTGAGCATGTACAGCCCGGAGACCTTGGGATTCTTGCCAGACTTGGAGAGGTTTCCACTGGAGTGAGCTGTTCTGAAAGTATTTGGCATCCAACACAACTGCTTTTTTGGTAGTCCTCATGTCTGCATTCCAGGTGCGCATCCCCAGCAAAGTAGGCATTAGCGCATCCTAGGCACACTCCTCACACCCAGGACCTGTGCTCAAGCTACCAAACCATGCTGGGTCCTAACAGCATCTCTGCACCAGCAAACAAACCAAATGACTCCTCATATGTGAACCTGCCGGGACAGATGAATGGGGCACCCACAAGGAATGAAGTGATCTCCCGTGCTAGAAATTGTACCAGTGAATACACTTGAGGTGCAATCATTGATTCTAGCAAAACTGAGAGGATGATTGGATACAAATTCAGATATTTTTTTCTATCTCCTGTTTTCGTTTTTACTTCCAAGGCTTAAAGAAGACAAGAATAGATAAGCAGAACTTTTATCACCACCCTGCAACTTTTGAGTTGGGCATGGTTTGGGGTGTTGAAATTAAATTAGCCTTGACTCATCTACTCTTCAACTCATTTCCAACACCATTTTCCAACAGACACTTCCAAATCTACCCTGATTGGATAACCATTCACACATCCAATTGAAGATCACCCTGCCCTGGTCCCCACAGCTCTCCTGAATTTCCAGATTCCAAGGATAAGACTGCCCATCCCTGGCCTCACACCACCATTGGCAGGAGTAAAGAATGTTCTTGGGAAGACCCTCGCATGTCACAGCCCTACAACACCCCCAGCCTTGTCCTCAGTGTCTACTCTGAGGACATCTAGGCAAATCTCATTTTACCCTGTTCTCTGATGTATGTCAGGCTCCACAAAAAGCCCAAGACTTCTAATCATCTCTCATCTTCCTGGACTCTTCTCCTCTACTGTCTCTATATTTTCCCTGTTCTCATCCACTCTATAACCCATCCCCAAATCCACAAGGCCTTCTAGAATTTGTGCTCCACCATCAGCTTCTCCTGAGTTCTTCTCAGAACTTTCCTTTCACTTCTTGCTCTAAATGAGCTGACTCTCCCTTCAGGAAGCTACCTGCTTTTCCCCCAGCCCTCTGAAGTGATGGCTGTTGTGTCTTGCAAGATTATTGCAATGCCAGGCCTGGGGGGGGGGGGGGGGGGGAGGGGGGGGAGGTGTCCTTATTGTTTCATATTGCCTCCTTCCCACCACAAGAACAACAGCCAAGAGAATAAATCTTCATCTTTGAATGTCATGTCATTAGTCTTTGTCAGTCACTGTTTCAATGTGTTATAGGTGACTGCAAGTCATTCCCAAGTCATTCTCCTAATTCCTTGAAGATTTTAGCTCCTGGCTCACTGCCACTTCTCCAACGCATTTGGCGACTTCAATACCCATATATCTGATCTTTCCAATATCCTAGACTCTCAGTTTCTTGATGTCCTCTCCTCCAACTCTCACATCCTCTACCCTGCCCTCAACCACTCACTCCAAAAGTCATACCCTAGACTTGTCATTACCAGCAAATGCAACCCCTCCATAATTATAATTTCAAGTATTGGGGTTTTTTTAGCTCATTCTTGCTAATACCCCAACTCTAAGAAACTTTGGACCCACTAGGAGCTGTTAACCATTGATTACGTATTTTTATGGTCCCTCGGTTCCCCACCTTACCTAGCTTGTGATGGTCCATCATTATAGTATGCCTTTGCACATACTCTTAACAATCTTGATTCATTGTTCTTACCTGGGACAACCCCAGGCCAGGTTAAATCTAACCAGCTTACTCTGTGCACCCACAGAGACAGTCACGGCCGGAGAAAGCCACACAGCTTGCTGACTGATCTCATTTTAAATTCCTGACCACTGTCCTCAAGGAGGTCCTTTGTTCTGCCCACCAATCAGACAATATTCCCACAATCCAATCACTCTCTGGTTACCCTGAACTAGTGGTTCTTGAGTTTGAGACTACCACAGAATCACCTGGAGGATATGTAAAAACTCAGATTGCTGGGCCCCACCCCAAAGTTTCTGAATCAGCCAGTGTGGGGTGGCACTTGAGAAACTACCCCTGACAGGTGATGCTGATGCTGCTGGCTGGACCACACTTTGAAGACCACTGCCCTAGATGACTGTTTCCTGCCTTTCTTTCTCTCAAACCTCCAACACATATTTCCCATCTTTACTCTCAGTCACTAACTTTACCTACACATACACACACACAAAATCAGGAGAACTTCCGAAGCTCCTGACACCAAATCTCCTTTGTTACCTGGTGTGGTGCCCATGTGCCCTTCCTTCCTTCCTGCTATGATGGGTGAACTATTTAGGCTTCTCTATAGCCAAGCCCCCACATGTATACTAGACTCCATCTCTGATCTCTTATTTGAACCTAATTCCTGAAACTTCACCTCTCCCAACCTTTTCCCTACTTCATGAATTTCTCCCTTTCTATTGGGTTATGCCCATCAGCATCAAGCATGTTGAAGAGATCTTCTTTCATAACCCCACCTTTCCTTCTCTGTCACCACTTACAGCAACATTCCATGAAAATCTAGTCTCCTCAGTTTTCTTCAGGCTCACCAGGCACACTCCTACCTCATGGCCTTTGACTTGCCATTATCTCTACCTGGAAGATTCTACAAGGCTGATTTGATCATCTCCTTCAAGGTCTTGGTCAAATGTCATCTTCTCAATGACACCTTCCCTGACCTCCACCCCTCTGTCCCTCACAGACCAGCAGTCCCCACCCCTCTTCTCTCATTTATTGTTCAGGATCTGAAATTCAATCTCAGTTGGGTTCAGGCAATAACTGACATTAGGCAAAACTAGCAAGATCTTTCAGACAGAGCCACTGAAAACTCTCTTTGAACACATCTAAATTGTTAAGGCCTTCCTAAACAAAATATGTTTCTCATATTCCTTCCTCCTTTTTGTTTCCACGCTTCATGATGAGTTTTAAGACCAATTGGCCTGAATGATATTTAAATGCCATTGGATCTTGGGAACTGGCAGATTTCTCCCGTGGCCTATCAAATGTGTTTTAATTCTTAATGCCCACGTGGCTATGTTTAATTTAAAACCCAGGTCTATGAGAGCTACCTCATCTTCCTTTCTGTCCACTCACTCATCCCTATATGAAATCCTACCTGGACAAGACAGGCAGAAAAAACAAACGAATCTAATGTTCTCTCCTAAAGGAATCCCACGTCAGTGGTGTTAGAGGAATTCCCATGTCATTCAAGAGGTGCTCAAGTGCTCTTAAGAAATCCAGCATTGGCTGTGAGCAAGCTCCCTGGCATGTCACATCTCCTGCACCACCGTGAACCAGACGGGAATGAATCCAGCTGAATCCAGCAGAAGGCGTAGGCTGCATGGTACCTGGGCAAGAACGTCATCAGTCAAAGTGACATGACTGATGGATTAACCTTAAGACTGAAGGACACACAATTTCTCCTCTCTGTGCAGTGCCCAGATAAAGAAGAGGTCATATAAAACCCCAGTAATTAAAGAATGAAAGAATCACAATTAAAATACTTGTGGAATTTCCCTGTAATTAGGGCTTGACTGCTTTGGCTTATGAGGATAGTTGCTCAATAGTAAGAAAAATGAATTTCCCTTTTAAAGGATTAAAAAGTAGGTGGATTTTAAATACCCTGGCTTCTCTACGTGAGAGATGTAAAAAATAACAAATAGAGAAAGAAGGACTTGCTGAGGCTTTAAGAGCTGTGTGTGCCCCCAGGCAGAAAGATCAAGCTTGGGTCAATCATTACATAGTCCATCATTCGTGTGTCATGTCATTGAAGGTGTCGAGGAGAGAAAAAGAAATGCGTCTCTTCCTTCATGCTGGCTGAGGTGACAGAAATCAGTGTTCAGAACAGAAACGATGAGCCCTTCAGATCAGAAGAATGCAGGTCTAGAGCATTTTGCCCTTTCGTTCTCTTATCTAAAACAAACTAAAAACACAAATTTTAAAACGGAGAAAAAAGTGCCAAGGCGATTTGATTGGGAAGACAAAATCTCCCATTGCGCACTGCTCCAGAATATTCTGCAGTAGAAGTTCTGCCCTTGTCAGAGGCGTCTGTCTTCCCAGTTGCCGTCTCCCAGGGAGCGTGTGTTCTGCCAGCAGACAGGAGAAGTTCCTGATTCTCCCAAGGTAGCAACCAGTCAATGGAGGCTCTGTCGCGGTTGCCTATGGGAAATTTCCTTTCCACTATTGCACCAAATGAGTGTTAGACTAATCAGAGCCTCTTGGGAAAGAAGGAAAAATAAAAAGGCCCCATCCCCTAGAGTGAGGCTCTGAGCTGCTCTGAACTGCATTTACAGCTTTAATATAACCCAAGAGATTTCACAATCCACACAGGAAACCAAACCTTTCTTCTAATGGAATATTTCCTGAATTTATCATGGAGAAAAGGAAGAGGAGTCTTGATAAGCATGTTCTTCTATTTATTGTGTTTCTTAAAGGTGCCAACGAGAGGTTTCAAAATAATTTTTTTTACTGTTCCTGGAGAAAAAACATGTAATTTTCATCATAAGCAAGATGACCATAAGTAGAATACAATTCTTGCCTGGGGCTGCCTAGGCGTTTGGTGAAGAGGAAGAAAACATGTCAAACGCTTCCTCCCGCGTCTTAAAAAATGCATTTACCTTGCCAACCAACACTTGGTGTGGGCCTTCCTCATTCTGTAGCTGAGTGAAGGATTTTGTTAGGTCAAAATAAAATGACACTAGCAAAGAAACCAAGATCCCAAGGCAAGCAACTAGTGAAAAACACAGGAGATGGTGCAACTGACCCTTGGAGCCTTGAGGACAAAGAGAGTAGCAGCTAAGTCCACGGCCTCCACCAGAACAGAATCCAACTCACGAGAATACGGAAGGGAGGACTTAAAACTCCTCCCACTCCATGAGCTCTCTTTTATCTAATGAGCTGTGTGTCTTTAACCCTCACCTCATACTGAAAAAAAGAAATAACAGACTCATCATTCTGCTACATGCAGAGATTCTTACTCCTTCTTTTGTTTTGATGAAAAGCTTGCGGATACAGCACTCAGAGTTTCTCAGCCTCCAACTGCCACCTCTTCTCCCAAGGGATGAGAAAGCTGTTATCACTTCCATGCTAATAATAGAAAATTTAGCACAACTGCCTTCTGATCTTTCAAACCACTTCAATATTTTGAAAAACAAAAAATAAAACCCCCTTGGCTCCAGAGGAAAAAGAAAAGAAAGATTACAGCTGATCAGATCTGAAAGCAATTGTCTAACATTTTCTATGGAGCAAGTAATCATGCTTTTCTTTCTGTAATTAAAAGAAAAAAATTCCCCCCTCTCACTTTTGTCCTATCAATTATGAAAACATAGAGACATCAACATTGTTCCCAACAAGCCGTCTTGCATTTTCCTGCCTATCCCAACAGGCGATTGATTATTTAACATACTTCTTCCTTGAACATCTACTTTCACCTGGGAAATACTGTTACAAAAGAAGTGTGATTTATGGAAACATTCATGTAATGCCTAAGGAAATTGCTAAAAAAGAAGATCTAAATTGTAAGTGTATCACATTCCAAGAAAGTACAGCTTACCGGGTCGCACAAATTCTTTGCCCCCCGATATTAAAAATTAATACTGTTATGAAAATATAATCATGGCACCATTGGAATCTAGATGATACTTTTCTTCTTAAGAACTCAACATACCTGCAAATAGATGACCTTATTTCATCTTCATTATGGTCTTGTAAGATAGAAGAGGTATAATATGCTAATATTATCCCTGTTTTATGAAGGAAGAAAGAGAAATCTAAAAACTCAAGCAGCCTATGTACATAGAATGGAATTGGAGCACCGGTGTCAAAAAACATTGCACCGGTAATTCACCGAACTAAGGTTACTCTATCATTGACCGAGTTTGAGAGTTTGTAATGACCCTGGAGTGGTGCTGAAAGCTTATTCCTCCAAAATGTCCTCAACCCTCCAGATGAGCAGATTTGCAACTGCGGATTTTCTAACCCAATGAAGGAACAGCTGAACCAACTGAATCAGAGTTCAACGTGATCCTATTAGCTGGCCTCTGTGCTGCTCCATCCTGGATGTCCCAGGATGTCCCTCGGCCTTAAGAACCTCCACCCCTCCCTGGAAGGAGAGGAGGGGAGCAGGAGAGATTGAGAGAATCATTAAGCCCCAAGGGCAAAACTGAAATGTGTGAATATTCACTTTTCTTTTCTCTTACTTCTCAAATGTTATTATAAATGAAATTAAGTCAGAGTAAAGCACTAATGAACCAAAACGCTATTTTTCCTCCTCCGGGTTGCAGCCAGGCAGCTTTGCCCTGGCTCGCTGTGGTTTTTCAGCCCAGGTTTAAGAAGCAATGCAGGTACGCAGTCATTTACTTCCAGCCTGCAAGTCCTTTTGATAAAAGAAGCCCTTTGCAAGAAGCATTTCTCTCCTGTCCTTATAAATCAAATAAATAAAAACAAAAATTTCTGCCAAGCCATATGCTCCTGTTCCTATCCTTCAGCTGGCCTAAAATAAAAAAGATTACCCTTTTCTGTTCTTTTTCCTATTCCTTTACTAGGGGAAAAAAAAAAACAAAAGAGCTGGAGAAAGAGAAAGAGAGAGAGAAATCAAACAACTGTCTAAACAAATCAATCCAACATTTCCAAGGGCTTTTGACCTGCGGCAATGTCAATCCCGTCCTTTTTCCCCCTTTCTTTCTTTGAATCAACATAACCTGTGATTCTGATCACTCCAATATGTCAGTGCCTGCTGAGGGCAATTTTATTGTTCATAAAGCCCCAGACGATAATGAAAAATAAGCAAGGAAACGATAAATTCATCAAAGTTGCGAGAATATTCGAGGAAAAAAGGAATTTCCTGAGGTAACTGTCCTTGACCTGGCTCTTTAATCGAGTGAAATTTCATCACTTTATCTAATATCATGCTTCATGCTTCAGGCTCCCAGCAATTCTATTTTAGTGTGGTCTAATGGGCAGCTGACACATCCACTCAGCCGCAGACTGCATAATATGTGCTGACATACTGTGTGGCGAACAGCCTTGCAGGGGCTGTGTGTTTGGGCCTCGAAAGAAAACTGTCACTGCAAAAGGGGTTCTTCCTAACAATCCGGGGCTCGGCACTCTGGACCTCGGTGGACTTCACATTTGAAGAGGTCCGGGAGCCGCTGTGGGGAGGCAGGCGCTGATTTGCGTGACACTGCGTCTCTGACTCCAGGTGAGAGGTTGGAAAAGCCCCAGTTATGGTTGTCTGAAATCTGAATGTAGATAGTGTAATGAAGAGTGTCATTCGAACTGCTTTGCAGGCGGCTCTTCTCAGAGCCCCTGATTCAATTTGATATTCTGAGGTTAACGTACTGTATTGGGCCTGAAAATAGGAATGCACAAGAAAAGCTTTTATACTTATTCAGTTCAGTAAGCATGGCAAACTCATCAACAGCTATTTGTACACTGTAGGCATGGTGGGACTTAGTTTGATGTTCTGATTTATGCTTGCTATTCGCTCCCCCTGCCCCAGTATTACTTTGGAGTCAAAATGCATTTAAAAAACAGTCAGCGTTTGACATAATAGCTGAGGATATTATCATAAATGAAGCAACACAAACACACACAAATATGGAAATGCCACAATCTTTGACTCTAAATTTTGAATGTAGACAAACTTTAAATTTTTCTAAAAAATATAAAGACTAAAGAGACATGATAACTGTATGAAGTATGTGGCCCCGGACTAAATTCAGTACTAGAGAGTGAAAAACGCCATCAAGGATATTATTGATACTATTAGAAAAACCGATAAAACATAGATTGTAGTTTAAAGTATCATATCAATGTTAAATTTTCTGAATTGAATAACTAGCTGTGGTTATGTAAGAGAATGTGTTTTCTTCCACGATTCACAGTGAATTAGAGGTATTAATGGATATAAAGGCATGATGCATGCAAATTATTCTCAAAGGATTCTGAAAAATTTGATTAGAAAAAGAGGGAATGATAAAAGGATATGTGGCAAGTGTTAAAAATTAGTGAATCATCATGGCAAGGCAAAATAATTCTTGTCTAAAGACGTATAAATAAATTTTGTCAAGTGGAGCTTCAGTTGGCTTCCCTCTCTATTGCAGAAGACGCACCATTTGCAAACTCATTTCCATATTCCTGATCTATAAACGAAACTTTGAACCGTTGTAACATTCGCCTGTTTCCCTCATTAATAATGAGTTAAAATCTTTAACATGTGTTCATTCAAAACCTCACTTGTGAATCTGGTAAAAGCTATATAGTTCTCTTAACCAGTATCGCAACATTTCTGTAAGTCTGAACTTACTGCAAAATGAAAAAGTTTCTCAAATGACTATAAACAGCAAACGACAGTGGGCAGGGACTGGTGGAAGAATGAACACCCGTAGTGTGCACGTATCAAACAGAAAGGCTCGTTACAGGAGACAGTGTGCTAAGCCAGAATCATCGCAACTGTGAGGTTAAGCAAATCGTCATCAGTCAAAGACTACCATGACTGTAATCACAATGAAGCTGCGTGAGCTGTGGCCAGCTTAGAACCCTGGGTGCCTAGTTACATCTCCCTGTATGCTAGGCCTTGCTTCGTCTCACATCCTTTATATTTAAGAAACTGGAGAACAGCAGCTTCACGTTTTCCGAAAAGATTAAATTTAATCTTAAATGAAGTAGGATATTGCATTTGGTGGGAGATGAAAGTCACACTGGGACTGGCCTTGTGGTCCTCGTAGTCCATCTATGGAGGAGGGGTCTTTGGTCACAAAAGACTGGTAGTTGCCGTTAGAGAGGAGGAGCATTGGGAGGAGTGAGAAGAAAGTGGTGGAGGCATCAGCCCACCAAAGGGTGAAAGCAGGGCCTCTTGTTAGTGATGAAATAAGGACATGGTTTTGTCTTCTAAATGCTACATTTTCCATTTTAGGCAGGAGTCCTTTTAATACAACTGCTCAAATATTCCTTCCCCAGTGGTTTCCAGCTTTGTGTCCTCTCTAAAGCAATAGGTACCAGCAGAAGTACAATAATAGCTCCTGTAATGAGAGCCCTTATATTATGTTGAGCCTTGACAATGGTCCATACACTCCATTCACAATATCACATTATCCCCTTTAATATTTGCAGTTCTCTGAGCCAGATATTATTAGCCCCATTTTACAGATGAGCAAACTGAAATTCAGGGAGCCTAAGAAACTTGTCCCAGGATGCCCGGAGCTAATTAGTGGCAGAGTTAGATTTCACATCAGTTTCAGTCTGGTTCCAAATCCAGAATGCTGAACCCTACACTCAACGACTCTAGAACATAGATTTGATGAAAATAAGCTTAGAAATTGTTCTATTAAAAGCTCCCTGAAGGAAACAATACAAGTTAGGTGTTCACAATGTGGTACCGTTGGTATCATGGCCAAGTGTGACCAACTGTCTTGTGTAACGTCAGGCTAATGAAATAACTAGTTTAAGTAAAGCACTTAGACTATTTAGAGCAAAGAAATGCAAAGCAGGGTCATTTTCTTAGATTATTTAAAGTTCCTAAGAAAAGGAAAGAAATGAGGAACTACTCTTTAACTTTCCATTTTGAAGATTTTAAAACTCTACTTGGCAAGACCTCATACTTTCTAAGAGTATAAAACAAAACTGACTGCCAAATTGTGAGAAAATAAAAATGCAAGTTTTAAGTATTATTGTTTTAGTGATGGAAATAAACTATATCAACATTTTCTCCGCTAAAAATAATAATTTTTCTAAGTCAAAAAATTGTAATTTAGGGCCTGGCCTGGTGGCGCAGCGGTTAAGTGCGCACGTTCTGCTTCAGTGGCCCAGGGTTTGACAGTTCAGATCCCAGGTGTGGACATGGCACCGCTGGTCTTGCCATGCTATGGTAGGCATCCCACACTTAAAGTGGAAGAAGATGGCACAGATGTTAGCTCAGGACCAGTCTTCCTCAGCAAAAAGAGGAGGATTGGTAGCAGATGTTAGCTCAGGGCTAATCTTCCTCAAAAAAAAATTTTTTTAATTTAAATCATTTCTGCTAGCCAAATCATAGTTAGAAGTGTTTGGTGTCTGAAGTTTAAATAAACTGATTGTACCTTAAATGTTAATCCCCTCCCTCATTTTCTGTGGACCCCAATCTTCCTTGATCACTGGAAGATACCAAGTTTCATCTCCGGGGCTTTGAAAGGATTGAAAAGAAAGTTAGTCCATTAAAACGGTATCTTTGGGCACTATTTCATTTGCCATCTGCCTGATAAGGGCTTCACCCAACTAACATTTATTGAATCAGCTAACATTTATTGAATGTGTGTTGATACTTGCCTTCAAGAAGCTTAGAATTAACAGAGTAAGATACACATGAACAGTGAGCCACAACAGAGGGCAAAATATGAGGATCCAATAGAGGATGTCATGAATAAAAATCACTTTCTTCTTCTTTCTCACTCTACAGGATTCTGGAGTGCCTGTCCGTCAGCTGGCCCCATCGCCTTCACCTAGGAATGAACAGCTGACCAAGAGCGGCCAATCAGAAAACGCCAGGTTCCCAGAAACATTGGTAGAGTCAAAGTGGACAAAGACCCAAATAGGGACAATCAGTGTCGTATAGGCAGGGGGCAGGGAGTGTTGATTCAGTGCTGTGGAAGGGGATTTCTCTCCTGAGATTAAGAGCTAAAAATACCATGTAAATCTGGGGCTTCTGAGACCCACTTTCCTATCATGTATGAGTGAAGGGTCTGCTAAAGACTAAAATCAACATGGAGGAAATGAGAGCCAAGAAATATACTGACGGACAGATCTTTGAGAACATTGGCTGGACACGACACTCAGCCAGAGGATTTTTGGTTACATGAGCAATAAATACTTCTTTTATTTACCCTGATTTGTTTGGTATTTCTTCATTGAAAACTAAATCATTTCTCTAACACTAAGATGATCCCTAAAGGGAGTTTGATTGAACTGTAAACCTTTTTCCATCACTATTAATTTACTTCAGGTGCTATAGGAGGAGCGTGGAAAGAACAATTACTTTCAGCTGGGGGATGAGCCCACGGCTTCATAAGGG
This sequence comes from Equus quagga, assembly GCF_021613505.1. NCBI lineage: Eukaryota > Metazoa > Chordata > Mammalia > Perissodactyla > Equidae > Equus > Equus quagga. Next base: position 93,217,553 of record NC_060272.1, read on the forward strand.
GATGCTATTTGAGTTGAGCTAGGGTTTCCATAACTATAAAAGCAGATTAAGGACATTCAGGATGAGGAATTAGCACGAACAAAGAAAAAGAATTGTGAAAGCCTCTGGTCCAAATTGTGGAGCTCATTGGAACAAAAGTCTAATATGCATAGAGGGATGAAGGGGAAGTTGAGTGTCAGAAGGTATTTGGGGGCTAGATGATAGAAGATCTTGAAGTGGTTCAGATTTTATTATGTAAGCAAATGAAAACCACTGACGGCTTTTGGAAGGAAAAAAAGTCATGATTTATCCTATTTCTTTTTATTTTTTTTTAGGAAGATTAGCCCTGAGCTAACTACTGCCAGTCCTCCTCTTTTTGCTGAGGAAGCCTGGCCCTTAGCTAACGTCTGTGCCCATCTTCCTCTACTTTATATGTGGGACGCCTGCCACAGCTTGGCTTCTGCCAAGCGGTGCCATGTCCGCACCCGGGATCCGAACTGGCAAGCCCAGAGCCGCCAAGAATTGGAACGCGCGAAATTAACCGCTGCGCCACCGGGCCAGCCCCAGATTTATCCTATTTCTGAGGAAAATAATCCTAATAACAGCCAAAAGAAATAATTAAATTAGGAAAGATTGGAACAGAAGTCAACCCAGGACCCAGGAGCAGGCCTGGTGAGAGGTGATCAGGATGTAAGACAGTGCCTGGGGTACGAATGAAAGAGGATATAGTCAAGAGATTTTTAGAAACAAAATTAATAGGGCAAGGTGACTAATGTTAAACCACTTGAATAGTAATATCTGCCAATAGGGAATTTAAAAAAAGAAATTGTGATCTGGTAAAGTTTTGATGAAACAGTTTTCGATGGTTCAAAACACCATGTTTCAGGCAAAGTGGAACTAACCTTTGAGAAATGCTTAGAAATGATCCAAAACAGGCAGATGGACCACGCTCACTCTAGTATCAGGAAGTGAAAGAATTTTACTTCTAAGTTTTGACTTTATAACACATTTTAAACTGCAGACAAATGAGCTGGCAGAATGATAGAGTCACAAAATGAATCGCAAGTTGAATGTTAAATGATGCTCGCTTCCTTTGGGTTCTGTGTGGTCGGGTTTAATCTCAGGACAGCAACCAAACATGGGTGCAGACTGTCTTCATGTCCTTCCTTCCTTCTCTTTTCTTCCTCTTTCTCTTTTTTTTTTCTTTTTGCCTCCTTTCTTTCTCAGTCTATCCTCTTCTCTTACTCTCCCATTATAATTAAATTTTTAGCCAGGTTTAGAAGGAAAATTTTTATTTCATGATGGAAACAAATCAGTATGTTATTTAAAAGTGGCAAAAGAAAAATCAGAAAAGCTTTCTATGGTTTTAGGAGTGGGCAAACTTTTAAATTTTAATGCAACCGATATTTATTGCGCACTTACAACATGGCGGACTCAGTGCCCAGTGTACGTTTTCAGCCAAAGTAACCATTTTCTCCAAAGATGCAGAGCTCAGAATCTTCACTTGGAGACATGTGACTCTTCTAATTTAATAATTAGAAATTTTCTCTTTCAGCAAGATTATACTTCTAATCATAGGATGAAATTTTAGAATGATTTCCTTTCCTGGATTGATTATGTTATCATTTGAATTCAAGTAGAGGGTGTGGAGATAATCCAGAAATTTCCATGATAATTTTTCTCTAAGGGGACGCAAATGTTGATTTCAAGTTGTAACTCCTGCGTGGGGAGGGGGAATTTAAGAGCAAACTGTGGTACTCAGTACTGAGTACGAAATAATGTGCGCTTATGTCATGGGAGGGAAAGCAGGTGGTGACTGCAGGAGGATAGCCTTTGAAGACGAATGGAAGGGGAAAGGGAAAAAAAATGGAAATCGGGTCATCATTGCCAGAAATCAGCCCGCAACAACAGCGTGAATCCTACCCTCCACAGAGAACCCGCAGAGACATTTTTCTGAATGTGCCCAGATTCAGTACATTAAAAAAGGAATCAGAATTAAATGTTTCTTTCTTTATAGCATCTTTTCAGGTAAATATCACATATTATTGTTATTACCCTAAGTAATAATCCAGGAGTTTAAACGATACACAGATCACCTTTTCATGTTCAAATTGAAGAGAGAAAAAAATGAATTCTCGTACCATCTCCAAATCCCCCCACACAAAGAAAGGAAGAAGTTAAGACACAGGACAAGAGGAAAATCTTATTTTATAAATTAAAGGTCAAGTATAAAGGCCAAGGGTGAAGAAGCGTTCTTAAGGAGACCTCAGTCTTAGATCAGTTCTGAAGGCTTTGAACATGGTTTTCTTACATATAAAGTTGAACTCATTAAGCTGTCCTAGCTTAAACAAACAAATTGAACTATTAAAAGCAATTTCCAATAAAATATAACTTCTGAATTCCAATGTCACACAAATGCTTTAATTAAAAAAATAAAAGATATCTTTTACTGAATCAAGGATACTTGAGTTTTCAGATCTTAAAGAAGTGTATGTTCTTATAATTGCCCTTTGAAACACAATGACCAGCTAACAATTTAACAAGAGGAAGAAGAAAAGAGAAATCTGTCACATATATTAAGCTTTCACTTTTGTTAGCAAAACCAACATTGAACGAAGGTGCTTTTCCCGCATCTGCTTGACCTCAGAGTCTCGCTCTTGCTCTGGAAGTTTTAAATGGCAAAAGCATTCCTGGTTTCATTTGCAGTCTGAATGAGTAATACAGTGATAACAACGACATTTGAAATATTTGTGGTTTTGTGCAACCTTTCCTCCAAGAATTACGAATAAGCCGAAAACATTGAATAATGCAAAGAAGACCCTCCTTAAGAACCACGGAGAAAAACAAGACCTGGTGGAAAAGGCACTTGTCCCTGCAGCACAGCCTCATTCATAGTGGAACTCACGTGACGCAGACTCGGGTTTTGGCCAATTAATTCATTAATAATAAATTTCAATAAACATCAACGAATTAGCATCTAGGTCTCCACTTCTGAGCCAGTAGCATCTTTTCTTCAGTATTGGCAAAATTCAGGATTTGTTTGTTTCTTAATTTAGACTCATGTAGGTTTTATAATATGTTCACAGAATACGAAATGATTATCAAATAGATTTTTACGTATATACCTTTTGTTGTCATCTTTATTAGCCAACATTTGAGCTTAGTAGCTGGCGGGTTATGTACAATGTTCTAGTCAAAAAGATATTTCAGTAAACTGAGCCTAAGTCTACTCGTGCTATCTGTAGGCATGTTTTTAAGGTGCGCACATGGTACTAGGTGATCTCCCAAACTGTACATTTGTAGATAGTAAGCATTTATAGTAACTACAAACCCTTTGTGAATTAACTAGACCATCAGCCACAATATCAAAACACTTTGGAAAAAAAAAAAACTTCCTAAAAATACCAAGCTAAAGTTGTCTCCTTTACTTCTGGCTAAACGAAATAAACAAAAAGAAAATTTCCCCCAAGCCAACACATAGGCAGAAAACAAAAGACTTCAGAAATCCAGGAGGAATGACACACCTTTAAAAAAATAATACTGGATTTTAAATTAAAGTCTTAGCTAAAGGTGGTTCTAAAAATCAATGCGCTCTGCTTCAGGCAAGAGGGAGAATTCCAACATAGATCTAAGTACACAGTAGGCGCTCAATAAATCATTGTTGATTGATAGAAAAGCAATGACAAAAATCTCTCGTTTTTCTAGAAGTAGAAACTGAATCAAGGTTTTCTCTTTGTCTGCAAGTCCACTTTTATTCTTTGTAATGTGGATGACCCAGAGAGTGTGACATTAAAAGGACAGAAAGGAAGTGAAAAGGAGACACTTCTAGAAAGGGGTGAAAGAGGGACTTTAGAATTGGCAAAGACAAGAAGACCAACGTCTCATTTCCATACAGCCTCAAAAAAAACTTTTTTTAACTGAAGGTATTTTCTCTATTTTCCCCATGACATGGAGAAGAAATCTGGCAAAGGCCTAAGATCTCTGTAATCGATTGTTCTAGGAACCAGCTGAGTAAGAGATTGCTTCCAGCTTTGAGTAGTTATTGATTCCCTCACGTCTCAGGATCCTCCTCAATATCCAAAGAGTAAACAAAATGGACTAACAGTGGGACCGTCCGGGCAACTCTCTCCCTGTTCCTTTAATCTCCAATTGAATGGCACCTGCCAGTGCCCAGATAAATATTGTGGCTCCATGTGTGTGCTTTGCGTATATGTACAGAAGGTGTAACCCTAAGGAGACTAAAGTACAGAGAAGCTAAATGATTACTGTTCTCGGCAACACAGAAGATTACAGGTGGCACTTCCATAAAATTCGAGGCATTTTTTTTTTCCAAGTGCACTGTTCAAGGTGAACATTACATGCACATCCATTGGATCTCACGCAAAACCACCAGTGTTTCCCTATCTTAAAGCATTACCATTAAAAGGGAATTATCCTACTTATGAAAGAGGGCTATGTGTATTTAACTTGAAAACAAGATTTGACAAGGTGACCATCTGTTTTCCCTTTCCCACTTAATTACAAAAGGAATGGTACTTGAAGCCAACCAAGATACCCAGGAGGCATTGGGATTACGACGTGCTCATTTTCTCTGCAAAGCTCAAACCTAAAACTTGCTCATACGACCATATTGAAAAGCAGCAGAACTAACGCCCCTGTGACAGATCCTCCACTATAGCCACTCGGCTGGAAGCCAGTCAACCTAAAAACAGTGACATTACTCAAACCATTGGTAAGCCTTCCCTTGGGAGGGGCAAATGCTCCATTGAGTGACACCTTATTCCACCAGCTTGCATGGAATCATCTTTACCCAAGGTCAGAGTTTCTACAGGCAGAGTCTGTTTGGTCTGTATTTGTTTTTGAATAAAATATGCTTGAATGCAAAAGTGGAGAAATAGTTTCTTGTAATGGAAAGCTCAACAGACTGGAAATCGAAGGATCTAGATACCAGCCCAGGTAAGTCACTCCTTACTTTGTGATCCTGGGCAAGTCACATAGCCTCTCTGAGTCTTGATTTCCTCTTCTGTAAAATGGGGATAGTAATACCAATTGTTAAAGTATATTTGGAAAAATTTTATAAGATAATTGGAAACTGATAGGTAAAATGTAAAGTATTTTACAACTGCAAAGTATTAACATCAACAAAAACCCATCACAGTGGACCTACGAAGAATCCTATAAGGGACCTCTCTCCATCATGAGTAAATACGCTATACTGTGGTAGGATAGTTTTCCAGCTGCCCCCTCTTGTTAAAGCAGAGATTCGCCGATCAGCTTCCAAAAGACCATGAGAATAGTCACATTGTCTCAGAGAAGTCATTACTTGAGAATTTGCACTTGTGTAGACACGACTTTTGCAAGAGCAAAGGTGAACTCTGTGCCCCTTAACTGTTTGATATTTTCCTGGAAATACAGTGACTTTCATTCTATAGAGTGGCTGCACTCTCAAGCATGGGAGCCACCAGCCACAGGTGCCTATTTAAATTGAATTAACTAAAATTAAATAGCATTAAAATTTTAATTATTCAGTCATGCTGATCACATTTCAACTGCTAAGTAGCCCCAGGTGCCTAGACTACCATATTGGACAGGATAGGTAGAGAACATTTCCATCACAGAAAGGTCTATTGGACAGTGCTATTAGTGTATAAAAAAGTAAGCCTTTACTGGGATGAAAGTGGGGAAGTAAAGATAGCACGTGCTTTCAGGTTCAGGCTTTGACCCAATTCTGCCTTTTCCTTGGGCAAATCACTTAAACTCCCTGAGACTCAGTTTTCTTCATCTGTAAAATAACAGTACTGCTTCATAGGGTCATTATGAAGATTAAGTGAAATAATATAGGTAAAGTATCCAGTATATTATACACTGTCTATAAATGTTATTTATTACTGTATTTCATCAAGTCTAAGATGCAGAACTTTTCACATTTTAACATATCGCAAATTCGTATGTAATTTATAGTCAGTGCCAAAAGAGACTTGGCAGAGGAGTGAGTTGTGACATAGATGTCAATGCCTGCACACGTGCAAATTAACACATGTGTAGAAGGTTACAGATCCATCCGGGTCTCACCTAAGCTGAGATATAAGCCTTGTTAGCATGGCATGCAGTTGAACCTTATTTTAAATTTGGATCCTAGTTGTCATTTAAAATGTCTTCAAAAAGAACATATTAAAATTTAGCAGAGAAACAAATATATTAAAATTTAACAGAGAAACAAATAACAATGTCTTTGCAGAATATTGTCATGCTCTATGAAGAGCAAATAAAGGCAGTGGAAATTGCCAAATCTCTTGGAATAGGCATGGGTTCCTCAAAACTATGAAAGGTGATGATGTCTATTCCTGAGTGCCAAATGGCTACGGGTCTGGTACCTTATCCATGTATCAGAAATCCCCAGCTGACTTTTAAGGACTGTTTAATGTCCATCAATGTGTAATTCAGTTAAGAGAGAAAAATGTAATAATTTTAATCGCAAAGGAACTGTTCATCAAGCCTGGAATACTGTGATATCCCTTGAAATTACTCCTTTGTTCCTAAATGTGTTAAAGAGGAACAGATTATAAAAGACAGATTATAAGGTGCATTGGAGAAGGTCACCATGACACCACAAATGGTGTCCAAAATAGACTCAGGAAAACATCTGGACTCTAAATGTGAAAAGACAGGCTCCAACCAAACTTACGAACTGAAGAATGTATGTCTGTGACAAAAAAAAAAGTTATATAATTTTATAGGTGCTCCTTTTTTCTGAAAAGCTGTTATAAAATTCATGATGTATCTAACAACTCCTGATATCTGGTACCAAGGAAATGTGGGATTATCAATAAGAAGAGGCATATGAGGAGAGGAGAAAGAGATAGATACCTAAATCTCCTAAGCTTAGCTCTAGAAGACAGCATTGTTTTAGTTTGTTTTTTTATTTTGCTGTTAGTAATATATGTCATCAAATCTGGTAACCTAGTTGAAAAACACACAATTATTTTAAAAGCCTCTAGGGGGGAAAAAAAAAGGAATGCTACCAATTAAACTGATAACGTGTTTGTTTAATCATTTAGAATTTTTACTTTATACTTATTTTATTCTATATTCTATTATTTTATACTATATTCATTTTACACTTATTTAGAAAGTGATTTCTTAAAACTTGTACAGATATTTGTGATTTATCACTACTGTGTGTCCACGAAAAGGAAAATATTAGCGAACATGCTGATGATTAAGAAACTACAAAAAATTCTTCACATATAGAATCCAACAGGCCCTTCTGTACTCCAAGCTCATCATGAGAATATAGTACCTGAGTTCTCTGGGGGAAAAATGCACAAGGATTGGAGAACATCCCTCATCAGACAGCCCTGAAACAGTGTCAGAGGCGGGGTGGGTGGGCGCTCGCCAAGCAAGAAGAAGGCAGGGTTCCGTCCACAGGAAGACTGCCACAGGCCTCCACAGCCAGGAACTGAAACTCATATGCAACCTGCAGGCCCCAGAACATTCGTAGCTTCCCCTACAGAAGCCAATCCACAATCTAGCAAGTCAGTTTTCTGACATAGTGCTTTTACAAAAATAATACTTAACTGGATTTTTTTCCTGATTTTAAAAGATACGCTTGTTCGTTGTAAAAAAAATTCAGGAAAACAGCAACAAAATATAAAGAAAAAATGTGTCCCAGAATCTCATCAATATTGGTAGCAATTTGATATATTTCCATCCAGTCTTTTTCCTATGCATTAATTAGGCCAACACTGATTATGCAATTTTGTTTGTGCTGTTTTCACTTAGTGTTTCCCAAAGCCCATAAAGTTCTGCAAAACAAATAAAAAAGAATTCAACAAAAATCACTTTTATATTTAAAGCCATTGATTTCTGTGTTTTTTAACACTATTTTATTGAAAGACAACATATATCTTGAGTATAAGTTGAAAGAGTACTCCACTATTGACTATGAAATTTTCTTCCAAGGGGCCGATTTTCTATTGGCAAGTGTTGATGCTGGTACTTTTTTGATCCTTTTCAGACAACATCAGGACTCATATTTCTTCTTCAACGTCCTTTCTCAGTTTCTGGTCAGAAACATCAAGGGTTATAGTGATCCACTTGTGAATGAATCAAATTGACACCCCTTGTTCTGTTTCTGTGTTATCCTGTACACGCACTGACTTTCCTTTCAATGCACAATCATAGTGTAACCTTTTTGGAAAAAAAATTAAATAGCAATTGAACTCAACACGCGTAACAGCAACAGTGCCTGTAATTCAGATGAAGTGAAAACAATATAAATAGTCAAGACAAGTTTGCACATGCTGAAGCAAGACAACAGTATCATAAATGTTACCTGAGAAATTATACAATGCTTTTGATGGTAAGATGCACCCTGATTCCAGTGTGTGAAAAATGCCACCTTAAAAAATCAATAATTAGGGACTGGCCCCATGGCACAGAGATTAAGTTCACACGTTCCACTTTGACGGCCCGGGGTTCACTAGTTCAGATCCCGGGTGCAAACATGGCACCACTTATCAAGCCATGCTGTAGCAGGTGTCCCACATATAAAGTAGAGGAAGAAGGGAGCAGATGTTAGCTCAGGGCCAGTCTTCCTTAGCAAAAAGAGGGGGATTGGCAGCAGATGTTAGCTCAGGGCTAATCTTCCTCAAAAATAAAATCAATGATTATCAATTTATAAGGAAATATTAAGGACATGATAAATTAATACTGCAGGGAGCCAATCACCACAACTCAGACTGCAAGAAACTCTACAGTCAAATAGGCTGGTTTCCCCAAATAAATTACAAAGGGGGAAAAAAGGGAGAAGAAAGAAGAGGGAAAAACAATAAAACCTAAAAGGTATTTTAAAACATATCGATCTATCTCAATGCATTATATATTCATGCAATTCGAAATTTGAGCAGTGATTGGATACTTAAAAATATTAGAGAATTATTATTAAATTCTAAGTGTAATAATAGTCCTATGGTTCCACACTTTTTGAAAGTGCCTATATGTTTTAGAGATACATGTTGAAGCATTTACAGAAAAGATGATATGAAATGTGGGATTTGCTTCAAAATAATGTGGGAGGGAAGGAGTGATTTGGGGGTGTATATGTGTGACAGGCAGACTTCAAAAATATCCCCCAATGACCCCACCTTCTGGTGGATACACCTTATGTAATTCCCTCCACTTGAATGTGGACTGGACCTAGTGACTTTTTTCTAAAGAGCAAATTCAGCAAGGATAATGGAATACCTCTTTTATGATTAGGTGACAAAAGACTGTGACTTCTCGTCTTGCTCTCTTTCTTGCCAGCACTCTGATGACACAGCTGCCATGTTATGAGATGCTCTATAAAGATGCCCACACAGAAAGGAACAGAGGCAGGCCTTGGCCAACAGCTCGTGAGCAACTGAATCCTGCCAACAATGACTTGAGTAAGCTAGAAAGTGGCCCCCTCCCAGGTGAGCTTTGAGGTGAGTGCAGCCTTGTGAGAGACCCGGAGCCAGAGGACCCAAATGAGCCCTCTCTGGAGAGCTAAGCTGCAGAAATTGTGAGATAATAAATGTATGTTGTTTACAGCTGCTAAATTTTGGGGTACTTCATTTTACTCCAATAAATAACTAACCTGGTATGTGACAAGACTGGCCATGGTTTGATGATTTTTAGGACAAGTGAACAGTGTATGGGGACTCATTTACTGTTCTTTCTACTTTTGTGTATGTTTGAAATTCTCCATGATAAAGAGTATTTAAAAAGCAATCAGTGAAATATGGTAATAGCCATTCACAGGGCTAGCCCCCTGGCTGAGACGTTAAGTTTGCACACTCTACTTCAGTGGCCCAGGGTGCACCAGTTCAGATCCTGGGCACGGACATAGCATGACTCATCAAGCCATGCTGTGGTGGCATCCCACATAGAAGAACTAGAATGACTTTCATCTAGGGTACACAATTACGTACTGGGACTTTGGAGAGGGGAAAAAAAAGAGGAAGATTGGTAACAGATGTTAGCTCAGGGCCGATCTTCTTCATACACACACACAAAAGGTAAACTGAGACACACTAAAAAAATGTTTTTACATAAAAAAAATTCACTGCCTTTCCTGTCTGCCACCATTTAAAGGCTGTACAGTTACTTTCCACATGGCTAAGTTTTGTCTACATCTTCTGTTTTTATGATATGATTCCTACTGTGACTTGTCTACTGGGCTCCATAAGACAGTAAATATTTACTGAGTGTCTGCTAAGTGCTGATGAAGAAATGACCTAATGCACCAATTTAAAAAAAGACTAAGAAAGAAGACTCTTCTTACACTACTTTTACAATCAATTAGGGAAATGCAGTAGGATAAATGAAGATAAACTAAAGCAATGATTAAAAGAAAAATAAATAAACAAGGGAAAAAAGAAGCTCTAGTATTAGAATAAAAAAACAGAGATGAGGGCAAATTTGTTAGCTCACGTCCAAGCTGTGGATTAATTGATGTCCCTGCTTTTGTTTTGCTTTGTTTTGTTCAATCTGCCTGATTTTTTACTATTTCACTAGTTTTTAAACCTCTTCTAACAGGGCAAGAGGGAAAAAAGGTAATTCAGTAGTCATATATTTTCCCCTGACAACATGTGTAGAAAATGTTAGAGATGATGGAAACAAATAATAAAGATTAAACATTGAGTTAATTAAAGCATATTAAATATTGTGTGGGAATTTGAATTCCTACTGAGCACACAGCTCGCCAATACATTATAGGTCTAAGTTTATAAGGTCACATCTCGATAAAATGTAACAAGTGTTTTAGAAGAGATATAAAATGTTTTTTATCAAACCCACACGTAATTTTCTTATCTTCTTTTGACAGGGATAATTTTAAATTAGCGATTTGCCACTTTGTTCTCATAAAGCGATTATAGGATGTGACTCACTGAGGCCTAAATTATGTGAACGTGCTAGAAAGAAATATGCTGAGCATCAGCTGTTGAGTACCGGGAACAGTTCTGTGCACAGAAGCAGGTTTCCTTCTATCGTGATCCAGTTCACAAAGGGAGAAACTGTATATAAGGAGTTCAACGTACAAGTTCTAGGTGAGACCACCTAGATTTACACACAAGTGCTGTTACTGACTAAGGATACAGGCTTGGGCAAATGCCTTAAATGTTCCAAGCTTCAGTGTACTCATCTGATATGAGTATGATAAAGTAGTTAACGTCTGCATTTGTTACAAGGATCAAGTGAAATAGCACAGATAAGTGACTTGGCCCAGGGTGGGGCGCCATAATTGTCCCCCGATAAATGAGAGCTATTATGCTATGACTATCAAAACCAACAGAAGATAAACTTAGACCTTTGGCTACCCAAACCCATGCTCTTAGGAGGTATGAGTGTAAGTTACGGCATAGAGTGCAATAAACCTCCCACCCTTTTCAGTTGATATTTTGATGTTAAAACTGGGGAGATAAACTTAGGAAGATGAGTTTATGCACATAATTTGCTTCTTTATGATATTATAATGTAATATATACTTTTAGGATCCTAATATCCCCCTAATTCAGTGGTTATCAACTGGGGGGCAATTTTGCCCCCCTTTAAGCCCCAGAGGACAACTGGCAATTTGGGACATCTGGAAACATTTTTATTGTCATGGCCAGGAAGGTGCTCCTGGAATCTGGTGGGTAGAGACCAGGGATTCTGCTAAATACCCTATGGTGCACAAGACGGCTCCCACCACACAGATTTATCCAATCCAAAATGTCAATAGTACCAAGTTGAGAAACTCTGCTGTAGCTAAAGCCAGGACCAGAATTCTCCTTTTAGTTGGCCCTTAAAGGTTTGAGGCAAGCATTTAACAACAGCCAAGACTGCTTTTAAGCTCTCCTACGTTCAGCCAACGGAACTACTCATGATTCTTCAGTCATACTCACCAAGACTTCAGAGGGCCTCTTGCTGATGCTGTTAGCTAAAACAGACTTTACTTTTTGAGAAGAAAGAGGAAAAGAACAGATATGCCATGAATATACTAAAATCTTATATTGTTCCTCATTGTGACCTGGGAAAACTGACACATATTATATTGTATATTTTATAAATATATGACATATAAATAAATATCATGCACAATTTATACTTCCCTATACCAAGAGTTTGTGGCCCAACTGACCACAAATACCACAGTCTGTTCAGGGAGGGTAGGAGAAGGTAGCAATTGAGCTCTACTAAGATTGCTTCACTAGCTCTGATCGTCCAACCAACCCTCCTCTCCACTCCAATCAAAACACTTCTAACAGTCTCTGTGGATATTTCTCCACTAAAAACCAACAACAGACCCCTACCACCATCAGCTACCACGGCATTTCACACCACCTATTATTATTTGAAGAGCTTGAAACCAGAAGCCCTATTTTTCCACACTGAAAATATTTGAATGGGCTGTCAAAAAGCCTCTCAGAAATGCGCCCCATCCAACAGCAACAAACCCTGTGCAAACAAATCAAGTGGTGCAGAAATCCTTTGCACAAGATGATAGGGGAGGCCTCCATGCTGACACTGTAGGCGAGCCAAGTTTTCATGTACTTGGATGGCTGACCTCCAACTTCTGACATATTCATTATATTCCAGCATGTCGGCTGCAGATTGCATTGAAGTGATGACAGCTACAAGACAGCCAACGAGGAATATGGCCATTCTGGCAACAGGTGGCCTTTCACTTGCACTGGGAAAGTTAATCTAGTTTATCATCAAAGTATATTATGTTCAAGGAGTGTCATGTTTTGAGAGTTCTAGTGACAGATCAAATAGAGAAAGCATTCTTCCGTGAAACGTGACATTTGGGGAGACCAAGCCTTTGAAACCGCTTCATTGTTTATGCTTGATTCAGGTCTGTTAAGTTACTCTGTTGTCTCCAGGTTTACATTACAGGTTCCAAATTATGCTTTCCGTCCCCTGTCAAAGGCTGTGAAGGTATCCACAATCTCATCTTAAACAATCAAATGCCTCTACTGCAAGGAATTTTTAATGGTCCTAATTTGTCAGCAGAAAACTGCGTTGAAGAAAAGGCCAGCCGCAAAACTATATTCATATCCTTGCAAATTGACCATCACATTTCCAGAAGAATTTTCAAATTATAGATGTTCAAAACCAACTCTGCCTACCTCCATTCAAAATATGATTTTTAAATATAATCAGTGAAATGAAATCTTCTCCAAGGCTCATAATGGGGAAACAATGGCCCCTGGAGGATACTAACTTCTCTTTAGGTTTAACCTTGCATTTTGGCAGGAAATCCCTCCACAACTTCTCTCCCATTCCCACTAAAGCCTGAGATAAATGACACTCCATGGTAATGTTTATTCAGTCATCCCATTGCGTGGCTGCCTTCCAAGTTGGATGATTACGTTTTGCTGCACTTTGGACCTTATTTGAAGAACTCTTAATACTTCTAAAACAGGGAGGCGATCAAAATGCTCATTTGCCTTATGGAAAATAATTCTGATTTTCTTGGAAGTCTTCTAGCCTATTAGGTGATTCTTTATGAAGAGTCTTAGTGTAAGAGGAATACAGTAACACTGTTTATATTTTTTTCATTCAGTGTGAATGCCTTTTTGCCCAAGGACAGTCTAAGACATTTAAATGTCTAAAAGCTACTACTTTTCTTCACTTAAAAGGATGACAATAGTCCCATAAACATATATAGAGAAGGCTACCCACTCATGATACTTCTCTTGTGTCCTTGGGCTCTACTGAGGAATGTGAAAGTAGGCATCAGCCGACTCATCTCAGATGTTGATGATTCTGAAGCATTAACCTTCCCTCTCAACAATCTGGCAAGTGCTTCTTTGGGTATTGGTCAAATTGAGTACTCTTTAGTACTCAATCGGAACAGTCTCCGATTATGCAGTTCTTCTGGTTACTGAACACGTCAGAGAAAAAGAAATATTGACACAGTAGGTTTATTTCTGGACTCTCAATTCTGTTCCATTGGTCTGTGTCTGTTTTTGTGCCAGTACCATGCTGTTTTGGCTACTATAGCTTTGAAATAAATGACATGATTTAGTTTTGTTCTATAACTATTTCATCCACTTATGACTTAAAATATGGATTAAGTATTTTATTTAATTTAAACAATCACTTATATAGCAATTAGTATGTGCTAGACATAGTTTTCAGTACTTTCCATATATATTAAGGTATTTAATCCTCATAAAATGCCATGCAGTAGATACTGTTATTGTTTCCTTTTTACAGATGAGAAAACTGACACACAAGAGGATAAGTGACTTCCCATGGCCACAGAGGACTAAGTGGCGTGCCAGGTTTGCACCCAGTTAGCCTTACTCCAGAGTCCGTAGCATTAATGACCATGTTATGCTATCTCCACCAGAACATAAGAACTATATTAATAATATCTCAAATTTAATGATCCAGGATGGCCACTGGACATGACATATTTAATCCTTACCACAGCCCAATTAAGAAGGTACAATTATAATGTCCATTTTGCACACAAGGAAACTGAGGATTCAGAAGGTTCAATCATTCGTCCCAGGAAGAAGTGGTAGGGCTTGGGCTGGATGTCGCAGAGGTAAAGAGATAAAACAGAAAATAATTCTGTTTCTTAGCGTTCTAATAATTTGTAACAAGAGATGTTTATTAGTCTGGAAGCATTGGGGACATTTTTAGAAGTATAATTTTTACCTTCCCCAGAAATGGAAAGTGAAGCTGAGGTTCTGGTTTGCTGGCCTTCCTCAGACTTGAGGTCTTATTCCTAAAGAACTTGAAGATTTAATTATTGCGCCATTAGGTTAGTAAGACCCTAAATCTTTAAAAATACCCAAAGCTAATTCACTAATGAAAACAAAAGTTTAAAAATTGAATCCTTTCACAAAGGTAAAATTATACGGCCTTTAGGACGCTCAGAATTTATAATTCTTCTTTTAAAAAAATAATAACTAGAAATGTAAGATTTTGACTTTAAAAAATGTAGTAATATCAGGAAGTAAATCATACTCATAAACGTCATTGTTTTACCAAGAAGAATACAATGCTTCCAGGAAAAAAATAACACAAGCAAAAAAGCAGAATAAAATATTCAGTTTAAAGGACACACATATACTGAAATATTGTGCAATTATTTAAAATCATGTTACAAAGATTTTCATGGATTTGGGATAATATTTATTTAGGTTAAGGAACAAAGTAGCATAAAGTCTATATGTAGAGTATAATCCAACTCTTTTTTAGAAATCTGTTCATTTTGTCAGATATGTTATACGTTTCAGGTAGGAAATGCACCAAAATGTTAACAAAGGACACCTCTAAATAGAATTACAAGTGGTATCGATTGTCTTCTTATATTTTTTCAAAATTTCTACAATTCACCATCTATTACTTTTGTGGTCAGGAAAAAAATAACAGTAATTAGAAGTCTATGGAATAACTGTCCGCCTCTGTCCCGGTCCCCATCTCAGGCAGCTGTGGTGAGCAGTGGGCTTCTGCAACCCAGACGGCAGCAGGACTGGAGACAGGTTCTCAAACTGAACTGAAACCTAGCTAGAAGGCCGTTCAACTGTGGAAACATATGGTCTAAAGGAATATTGGAAAGCACCGCTGAAAGAGCCGGGAAGTAAAGGAAGTGAATTTGGCAAGGTTCTATGTGGGAGCACAAGAGCGTCTACCCCAAGGGATAAGTGGGGCAAAAAGTCTGTAGCCTGGAAGGGCAGAAACAGAAAAGGAGAGCCAGAGCAGAGAGGAAGTCAGTTCAGAAAGAGGAGCAGGCATTGCAGGAAGCTGCAGAGCTTCCCTTTTGTGACTTGTTGGGGCTTATTTCTACGGTGGTCACAGTAGCTCGAGGAAAGCATACAAGGCAGGACAGGCTTGTTTCTGGTTCCCTAACATAACCACGTGAGCCAGCCACACAGCAGGGAAGTACAGATCACTGACACCTAGACCAGGATAACCTGGGGAGCTCCCTATTTCCTGCCATATGGTTAAATTCAGGACAGCTCTAGGATCCCAAGGACCACCCAGACTCAGGCCTGACCAGAACAAACTTGGGAGGCCCAACAACCGTGGCTACTTTCAGGTGGCTATTAGAACAATTAAAAAAGAAATAACAAGCGTTGGAGAAGATGTGGAGAAAAGGGAACTCTCATACATTACTGGTGGGAATGCAAGCTGGTGCAGCCACTATGGAAAATAGTATGGAGATTTCTCAAAAAATTAAAAATAGAAATACCATACAACCCAGCTATCCCACTACTGAGAATTTATCCAAAGAACATGAAATAAACAATTCAAGGAGATTTATGTACCCTTGTATTCATTGCAGCAGTATTCACAATAGCCAAAACATGGAAGCAACCCAAGTGCCCATCAACAGATGACTGGATAAAGAAGATGTGGTATATCTATATATACACAATGGAATGCTAGTCAGCCATAAAAAAGCACAAAATCTCTGCAGGAAGGGGTGAGGGGGAAGGTGAAAGGGATAAATGGGCACTTCTGTAGTAATGGATAAGAACTAAACTATTTGTGGTGAACACAATGCAATCAATACAGAAACTGGAATATAATAATGTGCACTTGAAATTTGCACAGTGTTATAAGCCAATATGACCCCAATAAAAAAAAAGAAAAGAAAATTCTGAAATTTAAAGATTCTAAGGAAAGAGTTGGCCTTAAGTAAATCGTCCAAGTTATAGGAAATCCTGGGAAGTTTCAGGAGCAGGCCAACATTAGCCTAGTTCAAGGGAACTCCTGACAAGGAAACAGGCAAGATGTAAAGACTTTCCCACAAGCATAATCAAAGATATTGAGCTTGTCTAGATGTAGCTACAGCTTCTCAGAAATACTTTTGGATGATATTTCCTTTCTCCAAAATCCTTTTCTTCCCAGCCTGCTTTCTTTTGGTTATTTTTTCAGCTCTCCTTTGTTCTTCACCATTCCTTGATTGTGTTGTGATTTAAGTGTGTGGTCCATAGATTACCAATTCTTGAAATTTATTGAGACTTGTTTTGTAGTCCAGTACCTGGACAGTTTTTGTAAATGTTGTATGACATGCAGGAGTCTATGTATTTCATGAAATAAAATTTCTTAATTGCACTGTTCAAATCTTTTCTAACCCAATTTTTGTCTATTCAATCAATCCATTACTGGTATAAGTGTATTACAATCCACACTATGACTATTAAATTTTTCTCTGATCCTTGAAATTATATTATATCTTCTCTATTGGGCATTCATGTCCAACTTTTAATTTTCCCACCCATACCTGCTCCTTCTGTGGTCCTCCCCATCTCAGTAACTGATAACACTTATTTTTTCCACTTCTCAAACTAGAAAACGTGGGCTCATTCTTAACACCTCTTTTTCTCACACATCAGATCCCAAAATGAAGGGCTCCATTTTGACATCTACCCAGAATCTGACTTTTTCTCCTTGCTTCCAGTGTTCCAAGCCACAATTGCCTCTCCTCTGAACTCTGGCAATAGCATACAAACTGGTCCTCCAAAAAAAAGAGACAGTCTTCTTGCTATTTCTTCACCCTCCTACAGCCTAAACTCTGCACCATAGCCCAAGTGAGCCTTAAAACAAAAGCGCTATCAGGTCACACCTCTACTCAAAGGCGTCCCATCTCACTCTGAAAAAAAGTCCAAAATCACTATAATGGCCATCAAAATCTGCACGATCTGACTACTACCTTTCTGACATCATTTCCTGCCACTTTCTTTACTGCTAACTCCACTCCCGTTGTACTGGCCTCCTTGCTGTTCCATGAGCACATTAAGCCTATTCTTGCCTCAAGGTCTTTGCATTTACTAATCCCTCTTCTCTGAAAGCTCTCCCTTATATATCCACCTTCACTTCCTTTGGGTCTCAGCTCAAATGTCACTTCATTAAAAAAAGCTTCCTTACCCTCCTATCAAAAATAGTACCCTCATATTATTTCTTTTTATCCTCTTACACTATTCATTATTTTTCATAGTACATATTACCTCTTGAAATTTTTTCTTTGTTTAATACTTAATTATCTATCCTCCTCTCACTCCAAAACTAGAATATAAGTTCTATGAAAGCAAGAATTTTTGTCTGTTTTGTTCACCAGTGTGTACCCAACACCTAGAAAAGGCTCTGGAACAGAACGACTTTCAATTAATATTAAATAAATGAGATTGGGGGATCCTATTATAAGTGATTATAGTATAGAATTGTAGAACTCAGAGTGAATTAAAATGTTAGTGATTATGGAGTAATCCCTTTACCCTTAAAGATATTTTTGGTGTTGAAGTTTGTTTTGTCTGAATTAAATATGGCTATGCTGACTTAAAGCTTGGTTAATATTTCTGTGTCATAACTTTTCTCATTCTTTCCATTAAGCTTTCCCAAATATTTATGTTTTAAAGATCATTTGTAAATAGCATATACCTAATTTGATATTTTAATGCAATCAGAGAAGTCATTGACTTTTAACTATCAAATTTAGACCATTTACATTTTTTATTGTCATATTTATATTTATTATTTTGTTCTTTATATTTGCAATAATTTTCCTGGATGTCTTATACTGGTGTTTTCAAGAAGTTTGCTGACTATTTAAGTGTCATAAGCTTTTGGTAATGTAGCTTTTCTTTCTGGCTGTTTTTAAGATGTTTCCTTTGAAGTTGATGTTTTCTATGTTTCACAGTGTTTCACTATGAAGTATATTGATGTGAATCATATTTTAGTCATTTTACAATTACTTATTTTAAAGTCTCCCTTTATTAATTCTATTCCCTCAAATTCTTGATTCACCTATTTGTTGAATCTGCTACTCCTTAATTTTGGTGTGTCTTTCCTTATGTGTTTTGCAATTTTGGATTATAAACTCATGTTCACTTCACTTTATAGATGGGATTATTGAGAAGATGCATTGATACGGTATCCTCCTAGAAATATTTTGTGTTTGTTTCTGTCAGGTCACAAAGAGATATTACCAGAGACAGACCAATATTTATCATAAATTCTTGGCTTATAGATTACCAAATGATGCAAGTAGTGTAACAAACCCATGTGAAGGTAGACCTATAATTATGAAATCACCAGGGAGACTTTTTCCCCCACCCATAACCCAAGCCAAACAGGCAGATAAGGTTTTTTCCCCTCCTTGGGCTGGTAAGTGGCTTTGTGGTTTGGTGTTCATTTGTTTGTTTGGTTCCCCCACACCCATACTGGTATCATTTAGGGTAATTCCTTATAGACTTTTATATGTGGGAATTTGGGGTAGAGTCAGTTTCTCTTTCAATTCCTCTCCTTACATAGACCAGAGATGCAGTTCCTATTTTCTGCCTGGTGACCATAAAAATGCATGCCCTTGACCTTCAGAACCAGCACCCCACCCATCAATAGGCAGACAAAGATTATCTCCCACATTCAAGAAAATTAAAGAAATCCTAGGAACTAAAGATGAAAAGAAAATTGAGTTCCTAGGATTTCTTTAACTTTCTTGAATATTCAACTCTTCATTTAGAAATGTCATATTTTACCAATCAATTTCGCCCAAGATTTTGTTGTTTTTTTTCCATATCATCTAGTCTGCTACATATTGCCAGCAATTTAAATCTCAGTCATCTATCTTTAAAATAGAATATTTCCTTTTTCTTTATAATCTTTTGCTGCTAAAAATTCAAGCACCCTTTCACACTTAATTTACTACCAATCTTATTATGGTCAGAATCAGTACTGTCCACTTCTGCCTTGATTTTTCCCTATGACTGGCTGAGATTTTCTCAGAGGTGCACTATAGTCTGAGGCTCTTCCAAACCAATCTTCCTTTCCTCCCTTTCTCCTTTCATAGGTGTCGAGCCCTTATTACAGTCTGAAGACTCTCCCCACCTAATCTGCTTGCCTTTCTTCTATCATTCACTGACATCTTCTCCAAAATATCTCCAGTGCATCTAATTCTGCCTTGATGTTCACTTCTCAGAGGATTCAAACTAGCACCCTCGGTGAAAATGAAGTCTGCCTTTTATGATTGTGTATCTTTGTCTCATACACTTTTTGGTACTTTATCTATATTGCAATAAGCTCTCTGAGATTTCTGTATTTCTATGAAGGTGGCCTACCATTGTTATTACCACTAACCAGGACTTATGTGCTTCAAAATCTATTTTGAAGAAACTGTGTATAAAATGCTTATGGTCATTGTTATATTTGCAGTATAATCTTCCTGAATACTCGTGGAACTTCATTGCAGAATTACCAGACTAGAGCAACATTCTAGAACCTCCTATGACTTGGTTAAATGAGAAGTGATTTGGGCTGAACACTCTTCATGGTCTGTCCATGTAGGAAAGCTTTGTTCTATACATTCCTTCCATGAGTTCTCCACATAGCCACTGATTAGGGAAGTTTTGATAGGATAAAAATCCCTTTCCTTTTAGCAATTCTCCCTAGCCCACTCTCAAAGCAGTTAGAGTGTTTTTCTCAGATATAATCTCTGGAACAATTTCTCTCAACATATAATTTCTTCACCAAATTACATCTCATCACAGAAATTTGATTAAAATTTTGATATTTGTGCAGTATTACTTGTGATGCTCAGATGGTCCAATTCTACAATTAAATTGAGATTCAGATAAAATATTTAACTTTTTAAGTATTTATGCCTTGCATTTTTCATTTAAGTTATTCTTTGAATGCAGTGAATTTTAACTTGTGTTTCTTTGTATTCCATGCAACACAGATGATCATTAAATATTTGATGAGAATGATTTACTTTCCTAGTGAATTCCCATTCCTTAGGCTTATTCACAAGATTTCTCAAAAACTAATTTTTTTAAAAAATAAATACTATGTAGGGATTAAAGTATGTTTATTAGAAATGTTCATGGATATGAAAAATTCTGAAGTACTAATAATAATTCTTTTTATTTTATAGATGATTCAAAATAGATTCTTTACTTTTATTTTGACACAAATTGGTTCATATTTTGAAATCACCCATAGACATAATCTTTCGTAAAAAATGTTAATATAATATCCATTAGTTTGTTAGTGGTTCAAAAAATGTATTTTTGAAAGTAGTCACATAATTCAGTTTACTTCTTCAAATTAAGATATTTTACTATTAAACTGCCAAATTAACTAACTAATTTTCAGTTCAAAGAATGCACTTTTAATTGGATAAACAGGAAATTAAGTTTCACCAACATGTTCTATTAAATTGTAACACAATGGACAAATAGGAAGACAAGTAAGGGAATAAATATTCATTATCTTCTGGTATTATAATGAAGTAAATATTAGTTGGATTATTTTTAATAATAGAACACCAGAGAAGGAATTATGTAGATTTAAAAAAAAATCAACAAAAAGAAAATGATAAAAGGACTATGTGTTGATAGAACCTCTTTTTATAAAAAACTTTTTCTTCTGGAATACTGTCTTAATGTTAAATTCGGAAAAAATATATACCAAGGTGTTCATAGTAGTCTTATTTATAATAAATTAATTGGCCACAACCAAAATATTAGCTACAGTTTGAAACATTTAGCAAATTACTTGACACAGATTGAATGGGATATAATCAGAAAAAAAAAGATGGTGATTATCTTCTTCTAACACATAAAATACTTATGATCTGCATTATATTGGTGGGCTAATCTTCCTGAATACTCGTGAAACTTCTTTTCATAACTACCAGTCTAGAGCAGCATTCTAGAACATCCTAAGGCTTGGTAAATTGAGGACTGATTTGGGTTGAGCATGGTCTGTTCATGTAGAAAAGCTTTGTTCTATAAATTCCCAGAGCAGGGAGAGTGCAAATGCTCTCTTATAGTAAGATTGAGGTGAAGATTATTAGTCACATTGAATAAGGTAAAAATATTGAGAAAGAGAAAGGAAAATTTGTCAAGTAGTCCACAAGGGAAGTTTCCAAAATTAAGTAAATTTTAACATAGTCCAAAGCCAAAAACACTTCTCCCTATTCATCACTCCACCACTCAAAACCTCTGCAGAGCTAGCAGAAACGGGGAGAGGTGAGGAAATTTTGACATTCACTGGGCAGATAGAGACTGTAAAATTGGCAAAGTGCAAGAGAGTTCTCTGAACACCAGTATTTCCGTATTGAGGGGTAGCTCATTCTAGGAAACACAGATGATGGAGAGAAAGGAGCACTGAGAGCTGGGGAGAGTGCTAAAAAGAAGCAGCTGTGGATTATGGGAAGTGAAGGAGAGAAAGGGCAAACTCAGAGAAGGGAAGTGCAGGGGAATGTGGTTGTTGCCTTGAGTTGCCATTTGCCTTTTGGTATTAAGACTGATGATCCAGACTGAAAAGAGGCCAGATGTTTATTGACTCGGGTGACAAACATGACTCAGAAGGTCCTTGTGGATCTGTGCCTAACAAAAGATAAAAAATTCTGTGAAATGCACTTTTGGAATTTTCAGAATCTCTCCCTCTCATCCAGGTGCTTTAGTACTGAGGTTCTTGTGCTATACAGGGTAGCTAGATTAGGTATAATACCTGATGTACCTTCTACCTTCATCCTGCCCCACTCTATCTCTACAGGGCTTTAGTAATTACTCCCTAAACCCCTGCTTTGGGAGAAATGCTGATGAGGAAATACATGGCCAATGGGTAAGAATGGTCCCCTTTCTTCACGGCAACTGATAGATGCTGACTACACCTTTAGAAATGATTAAAGATATCATTCTGTGAAGAGCTATGGTCCTCTGGGTGTTGAGAAGTCTCTATCCATGGTTGATGGACAAACCCACAGCAAATACAATAAATTCAACATTTCTGAACTCCTCCTTACCACCTCGCCATACCTCGGAATAGCTGGAAGTAATCCTGAAAGATGAAAGGGCGTGATGGAGTACATGTCTTTAATTCTTGGAGGTGTTAAGAGGATTCAATAAAGCAAAGGTTATAAAAAGAGAGAGAGAGAGAAAGATTTTTTAGAAAGATCCCAGAGACCCTCTAGAGCACTGACTCTTCCTTTCTACATGCTGTAGATTCACTTTCCCAAAGGCTGGAAAGAATAATTTACACCAAGAAGTCTCCAGAGCAGTGATTGCAGCACTCTTGTCTTCATTTTGAAGCATTTGGGAGGCAGAAAGAAGGATCCTCTAATTATTTTAAGTCATTTTGCAAATTTTCAATAAATTGTCTAGACAGAAAGTGTCTGTGCAATACCCCAGAAGGCATTTTTAAGAAGAGTGGTAAAGGAAAATCATAAAACTAAATAGCCATTAAGAAACAAAATATACAAATGGAAAATGGCCAGACCATATATAAAAATAGAACTCTGACCCACACCCTTCAGAAACCTGCCCAAGAAACCAAGACTTATCTACAAGAACCAGCCCAGGAAGCCAGCCTGCTGTAAGTCAGGCTTTCAGGAAGCCATATTGCTATCTCCAGTAACAATCCAGGAAGCCAAACAATAACCTCTGTAACAATCAGTCCAAAATGGCCAGGAGTTGATTAGTAACTGACAGCTTCCCTAATTTCTGTCCCTACTTCCAACTTAGGGCCAATTGGAGAAAGCCAAATGCACACCTAACCAGTCACATAGGATGCCTTGCTTCTGGTTATCTCACCTCCAGCTTCCCCAGGCCAACACCCTCCAATTGGGGCACCCTGAAGCCTTCCTTTTCTTCCATTAGAATGCTTTCCCCTGCCTGCCTTTGAGTCACTACCAAATGCAAGTGATGGTGGCTGACTCCCTTGCTATAACAGGCTCAAAATAAATAATCTTTGCTTTTCATCCAATTGGTCTTCATTTATTTATGAAAGAACAGGGAAAATGACATGACTCTATTATAGAAGAACTCATAAAAAGGCAAAGTAGGATATCAGCATCATGGCAGAGTGAGTCGTTCCCTTAGTCTCTTCCCTTTAAGTTACAACTAAATGGACATTCATTAATCAACAGAGGATTCTCTACACAGCACAAAAGGATGTCTGAGAGATCCACACAGCTCTACATCTGAAGGTCAGAAGACTGGATCCCCAGGAGGGAGTGGAACTAGGTGAACACACTGCCCCTGCACCCAGCGGCAGCAAGCCAGGTCATGGATCCTCATGCAGCAGCAGGCACGACTGTAAGAGGAGGCAGGGAAAGCCTGGCCTGTATGAACGCTCTCAGAGTTGCACCCCAACCTGCAGGAGCACCCACCGTGCCATGGCAGCACCACCAGTGGGAAGACTCTACACCAAGTGGTGGTGGCTCAGCCCCTACAAAGGTGCTCACCTGCTGAGCACAACACAGGCAAGAAGGTGCCCCACCCACTCAGAAGGCACCCCTACCTGTGGAGCACAGCTGCCCACAGGACTCACTGGGTAGAAGCTCAGCCCCCACATGAGTGGCCCTCACCCCTAGCACAGCACAGTTGAGAAGGTGCCCCACCTGCTCAGAAGGCGCCCCTGCCCATGGAGCACAGCAGCCCACAGAACATACCAAGTGGTGGCTCAGCCCACATGTAGGAGCCCCTCCCACCTAGTGTGCAGCAGTTCAGCCAGTTCCCCACCCAGCACAGAGGCCCTGCCCATATGAGCACAACCTGCACAGTGGCTGCAGCCAGCCTGGGCAAATGCAGAGTAGGCTTACCCACACAACTTCCAGCACATGGGACGGGATCAGAAAACACACTGCTTCCCCCACAGTGTGCAACTGATCAATTTGCAACCTGACACTACCACAAATGTGCCAGCAAAGGATCAACTCATCAAACAACATGAACTACAGTAACACTTCAGAGCAGAAGGAAAATGGCAAGTCTCCAGAAAACAACCCTGAAGTCACAGAAATTTACAACCTAAATAAGACAGAACTCAAAATAATTGTCATAAAGAACTCAATGAGTTACAAGAAAACTCAGAAAGACAGTTCAATGAGCACAGGAATGAAATTAATGAGCAGAAGGAATACTTCACCAAAGAAATTGAAACTGAAAAAAAGCAAACAGAAATCCTGGATATGAGGAACATATGAAATAAGCATCTGAAATAAAAATCTAGAAACTATAAAAATAGAGCTGATGGGGGCTGGCCCCGTGGCCGAGTGGTTAAGTTTGCGCACTCCGCTGCAGGCGGCCCAGTGTTTCGTTGGTTCGAATCCTGGGCGCGGACATGGCACTGCTCATCAAACCACGCTGAGGCAGCATCCCACATGCCACAACTAGAAGGACCCACAACGAAGAATATACAACTATGTACCGGGGGGCTTTGGGGAGAAAAAGGAAAAAATAAAATCTTTAAAAAAAAAAATAGAGCTGATGTTGTGGAAGACAGAATTAGTGAACTAGAGGACAGAAATGTAGAAGTGCTTCAGGCAGAGTAGGAGAGAGAACCAAGATTTTTTTAAAAAGGGGAAATTCTTCAAGAAATATCCAACTCAATTATGAAAAGCAATATAAGGATTATAAGTATTCCAGAGGCAGAAGAGGGATGGGAAGGAGCAGAGAGCTTGTTCAAAGAAATAATAGCTGAAGACTTCCCAAACCTGGGGAAATAACTGAACTTACAAGTACATTAAGCCAATAGAACTCCTAATTACATCAACAGAAAAGACCTTCTACAAGGCATATAATATTAAAACTTCAAAAGTCAATGACAGAGAAGAAATATTGAGGGCAGCAAGGCAGAAGAAAATAACCTACAAAGGAACCCCATCAGGACTTCAGTGATTTCTCAGCAGAAACCTGACAGGTTAGGGGAGAATGGAATGATATATTCAAAATACTGAAAGACAAAAACTTTCAGCCAAGAAAACTTTATCCAGTGAAACTATTCTTCAGATTCAATAAAGAAATAAAAGTTTTCCCAGATAAAAAAAAGCTGAGGGAGTTCATTACCACTAGACCTCCCTTACGTGAAATGATGAATGTTTCTTGCTAAAACAAAAGACAGAGGTTTACAAAGCTTTCAGCAAGGAGACAAATAGATAGACAAAACAAGAAAATTGCAGCTCTCTATAAGAACAGGTTATCAAATACTTAATTACAACATAAAAATAAACAGAAAGAAAGTATCAAAATTAACTATAAATATTTCAGTGTAATCACTCACAACACAAAAAAGAATAACTTGTGACAACAATAACCCAGAAGGGGAAGAAATCAAAGGAGAAATCAAAAAGTACCTGGAGACAAATGAAAATACAACACACCAACTCTTACAGGATTCAGCAAAAGTTCAGAGGGAAATTTATAGCAATACAGGCCTACCTCAACAAACAAGAAAAATATCAAATAAGTAATCTTAAACTACACCTAACAGAACTAGAAGAAGACAAACAAAGCCCAAAGTCAGCAGAAGGAAAGAAATAAAAATTACAGCAGAAATAAGTGAAATAGAGACAAAAAAAAAAAAAACAAACAGTAGAAAGGATCAATGAAACTAAGATCTGGTTCTTTGAGAAGATCTACAAAATTGACAAACCCTTAGCCAGACTCACTAAGAAAAAAAGAGATGGCTCAAACAAATAAAACTAGAAATGAAAGAGGAGAAATTACAATGGACACCACAGAAATACAAAGGATTATAAGAGAATACTATGAAAAACTAGATGCCAACAAATTGGATAACCTATAAGAAATAGTTAAATTCTTAGACTCATACAACCTCCCAAAACTGAATTAAGAAGAAATAGAGAACCTGAATAGACGAATCACAAGTAAAGAGATTGAAATGGTAATCAAAAACCTCCCAAAAAACGAAAGTCCAGGACAAGATGGCATCTCTGGAGAATTCTACCAAACATTCAAAGAAGATTTCTCATTTATCCTTCTGAAACTATTCCAAAAGACTGAAGAAGATGGAACACTTGCTAACTCATTCTATAAGACCAAAATTACCTGATAACAAAACTGGACAAGAACAACACAAAGAATGAAAATTACAGGCCAGTGTCAGTGATGAAGATAGATGCAAAGATCCTCAACAAAATACTGGCAAACCAAATACAGCAGTACATTAAAAGGATCATACACCATGATCAAGTGGGATTTATACCAGAGAGGCAGGATGGTTCAACACCTGCAAATCAATCAAGGTGATACACTACATTAACAAAATGAAGAATAAAAATCATATGATCATCACAGTAGATGCAGGGAAAGCATTGACAAGATCCAACATCCATTTATGATGAAAACTAAATAAAACAGATATAAAAGGAAAGTACCTCAACATAATAAAGGCTATATATGACAAACTCACAGCCAACATCGTACTTAATTGTGAAAAACTGAAAGCCATCCCTCTGAGAACAGGAAGAAGGGTGCCCCCTCTCACCACTCTATTCAACATAGTGCTGGAGGTTTGGGCCATAAAAATTAGGCAAGAAAAAGAAATAAAAAGTATCCAAATAAGAAAGGAAGAAGTGAAACTCTTGTTGTTTGCAGATGACATGATTCTATATATAGAAAACCCTAAAGAATCCACCAGAAAACTATTAGAAATAATCAACAACTATAGCAAAGTTGCAGGGAAAGAAATCAACCTATAAAAATCAGTTGCATTTCTACACACTAATAACAAACTAGCAGAAAGAGAAGTCAAGAATACAATCCCATTTACAATCACAACAGAAAGAATATCTAGCAATAAATTTAACAAAGGAGGTAAAAGACTTATACAATGAAAACTATAAGACATTTCTGAAAGAAATCAATGATGATATAAAGAAATGGAAAAATATTCTATGCTCATGGATTGGAAGAACAAACACAGTTAAAAATGTCCATATTAGCTAAAGCAATCTACAGATTCATTGCAATCTCAACCAGAATCCCAATGACATTCTTCACGGAAGTAGAACAAAGGATCCTAAAATTTATTTGGAACAACAAAAGACCCTGAATGGCCAAAGCAATCCTAGAAAAAAGAACAAAGCTGGAGGCATCACAATTCCTGACTTCAAAATATACTACAAAACTATGGTAATAAAAACACCATGCTACTGGCACAAAAACAGACACACAGATAAATGGGACAGAATTGAAAGCCCAGAAATAAAACTGCACATCTATGGACAGCTAATTTTCAACAAACGAGCCACGAGCATACAATAGAGAAAGGAAAGGCTCTTCAATAAATAGTGTTGGGAAAACTGGACGGCCACATGCAAAAGAATGAAGGTAGACCTTTATCTTACATCATACTCAAAAGTTAACTCAAAATGGACTAAAGACTTGAATGTGATACCTGAAGCCATAAAATTCCTAGAAGAAAATATAGGCAATACGCATTTTGACATCAGTCTTAGCAGCATCTTTTTGAATACCATGTCTACTCAGGCAAAGGAAACAAAAGAAAAAAATGAGACTACATCAGACTAAAAAGCTTCTTCAAGGGAAAGGAAACCATGCACAAAACAAAAAGACAATCCACCAACTGGGAGAAAATATTTGCAAATCATATGTCTGAAAGGGGTTAATCTCAAAAATATATAAAGAACTTATACAACTCAACAACAAAGAAACAAACAACTCGATCAAAAAACAGACAGAGGATACCAACAGACATTTTTCCGAAGAAGATATACAGGTGGGCAATAGGCACATGAAAAGATGTTCAACATCACTAATCATTAGGGAAATGCAAGTCAAAACTACAATGAGATATTACCTTATACCTGTCAGAATGGCTAAAATTAACAAGACGAAAAATAACATACGTCTGGGAGGATGTGGAGAAAAGGGGACCTTCATATACTTTTGGTGGGAATGCAAACTGGTGCAGCCGGTATGGTAAATAGTGTGGAGATTTCTCAAAAAATTAAAAATAGAAATACCATACGATCCAGCTATCCCAAAGAACATGAAATCAACAATTCAAAGAGATTTCTGCGTCCCCATGTTCATTGCAGCATTATTCACAATAGCCAAGATGTGGAAGCAACCCAAGTGCCCTTCAACTAATGAATGGATAAAGAAGAGGTGGTATATATATACAATGGAATACTAATCATCTATACAAAAAGACAAATTGTCCCATTTGCAACAACATGGATGGACCTTGAGGGTATTATGTTAAGCGAAATAAGCCAGGCAGAGAAAGACAAACATCATATGATTTCACTCATAGATGGAAGATAAACACATGGATAAAGAGAATAGATTAGCGGTTACCAGAGGGGAAAGGTGGGGGTGGGGGAGGGGAGTGAAACGGGTAAAGGGCACATATATATGGTGACAGATAAAAATTAGACTATTGGTGGTGAGCATGATGCAGTCTATACAGAAACTGATGTCTCATAATGCACACCTGAAATTACACATTGACCTCAATAAAACTGAAAAAGAATGGCAAAGTAATTTAGTTATTGCAAAGTGTATTTGTGTAAAATCATGGAATTTATGCCTAAATATGGCATACAAGGTAATAAACATTCTAAGCATTATAGAGCACCCCTTTTGAGAATCTCCGCAGCATCTCTTTTTCATATACGCTCTCACATACGGTGATCTCCAAGCATTTTTAATTCTGTACACCATTAACGAATTTTGGCAAGCATTCCCAAATATGAATATTTATACATTTATACTTGTAGCAAATTTAGACAACTTAAAGGATGAGATAAAATGAAATAAAACTGCTTTTAAACATTCTGTGAATCGTGATGACTTGGCACTTATCAGTAGCTGATCCCTTTTTGTAGGTGTATATTCACAGGTCAAAAAGCCTTCTTGATAATTTCTAAGCTTTATGTCCAATAACCGGATGATTGGATTGTTATTGCTTTTGTCTCTTAAATGGCTAACCATGAGCTCTTACTAGGAGTGGGTAAAACGGCAGCTCTGCCATGTTCCTGATGCTTGTCTGTGCTTAACCATGGTCATTATTGTATTTTATCTGTGGTGTCTTTGCAGGAATCTTTTTGGTTCACTTTTTTTCTGAAGATTCAGATGCAAACAAGATAATATCCTCTGTAAAACCATTTAAACAGGCCCATATAGGCTGTAAAAGATTGCAGGTTGCTGAAAGCAAACAAATGGTGAACTATCTACCAACATCTGATCTTTTGTGCAACGATCCAAAATAAGGATGCCAGTGTCGATCAATAAATTAAACACTATAAACAATTTATTTCTCATTTTAGATAATATGTTAGTAGAATTAGAAGATCAATAGATAAATAGGAGCTCTAATATTTTCCTCCCATGGCTCACAGATACTTCTGTGGAGACAGGCTCTGTAGACTAGACAACCTACTATATTATTTCTCTGAATTTGATCAACAGTTTTTTTCCCTTTTTTTGGCAAATAAAGGTGAGGAGGAAATGAGATGGCAAGTGTGCTCCCATTTCGTTAGCTTAAATTCACATTAGATAAGGGATTACGCAGAACTTCTTATGACTACTGGCCTTCTGAGCTAAAGGAGGGAGGCGTTTAGCCTGAAAACTATTCAAATTTTTGTTTTTCCTGTTCCCCTGCTTTCCTTCTTTGAAAATTGGCAGCTCCAGTGTTCAGTGCATTTAGATATTTAGTTCACGTTAAATCAGCACAATCATCTTGTAAAAATTATGCATCATAAGTGGTTTGGTAGGCACGTTAGCTGATTCTCTTATTACCCAAGAGACGGCACGTCAACCAGAGTGCTGATAGATCTAAGTTCAAATTTTCCAGCAACAAACAGTCACTTATCTGCATTTTTAGTAGCCATGTTTGCAATTTTCTTCACTATTCATTACTGATCTAAACTTCCCTTCTTTATTTCTCTTAGGAGTGACGGAATTTAAACACCAATATCTCAGCCATTTTAGAGTCATTCATATTATGTCTATCTCTACCGATTACTAAACTTTTTAAAAACTTTTATGTATTTCTTCCCTGATATATTTGTGAAAGTCCCATTATCATTATCTTGTTCTGTTAACAAACGCCATTTGCTTTTTGGCTGTTATCTTTTCCTTGTCAGTCATAACTAATGGGGCAGAATCTTGTTGAATTTCTTTCCATCTATTCTATTGCTGTCATGCTTTTATTTCCCCCTACATATAGATCTTAAAATAAGTCAAAGGAACCAGTTCATTAAAAACTTATTTGAATGCTTCTCACAGCGTGCAGGTTTTTACTGGGATGTCAGTTCAGATTCTTCATCTCTTTGCTATCTCCCACCTGGATCTTTCTCCTAGTACAGAATACAAGGAAACTCTTTAAAATAATCTCTCTTAAAGTCTGATACCCAATGTTATGATCTATAAAACCAATTTGTATGATAGCCTTCAGTTAGCCATGGTAACTGGGAAAATATTGGCCTGTTATAATTAATTGAAAGTTCTTGAAAGAAGCCAGAATTCAGGTAAAGTACAACTCTTTACCTTCCACCAAACCTGCTCCAATATGCGAATAAATGATATGCTTTCGAGAGGTTGTATTCTAAACTTTTCCATCTATTTTCCAGTAGGCCTGCTAATAGGCATTAAATTAATTGAAGGGCGAAAGTCAGAAACAATAGCCAAAAAGGCAGTACAGATCATTGACACCCATTCTTGAAAGTGGTCGCTTCTCGGGGGCTGGCCTTGTGGCATAGAGGTTAAGTTCATGCACTCCACTTCAGTGACCTGGGATTCATAGGTTCGGATCCTGGGCACAGACCTAGCATAATTGTCAAGCCATGCTGTGGTGGCATCCCACATAAAATTAGAAGAAGATTGACATAGATGTTAGCTCAGGGCCAATCTTCCTCACAAAAAACCAAACGAAAGAAAGTGCTCACTTCTGGGAAGGAGAGCATGATTGAGGAGTAGGAGAGAAGGTGAAGGGACATTCAATTTCCACTGTATCCCCTTCTGTATCAATTTAATATCTTATAGCAAGCACGCATTTTCTATAATTTAAAACAACATAAAGCAAAAGAAGGGAAAGTATGGGGCTGGCCCCGTGGCCGAGTGGTTGAGTTCGCGCGCTCCGCTGCAGGCGGCCCAGTGTTTCGTTGGTTCGAATCCTGGGCGCGGACATGGCACTGCTCATCGGACCACGCTGAGGCGGCGTCCCACATGCCACAACTAGAAGAACCCACAACGAAGAATACACAACTATGTACCGGGGAGCTTTGGGGAGAAAAAGGAAAAAATAAAATCTTTAAAAAAAAGAAGGGAAAGTATGAAAGAAAATCACCTGTTAATACCTGTGTAAACAACTATAAAGATAAATTAATTTTCTTTATAAATAATTAGCTATTTCCAGCAGAGAATATAGTCTAATATTATGGCCAAAGCACTATTTGTGTTTGTGAGTTAAATATAGCTATAATATTTTTAAAATATACAAAATTTACATTTATAATATGTTAAGTATACTTAAAATATATTAAAATGTATGTATATAAGTCAAATATATCATTTAGACATATTGCACTTATGTCTTAAGCCCTTTTATGGTTGAAGTCCAGACAGGCAGTAGGTAGATTCCCAGATGCTGGTTCTTCCCGGGGCGTTCAGTTCCCACCCGCTCCACTAGGAAAGAATGAGGAGATTTACCCAGAGCACTTAAACCACGGGCTCCGGATTTAGTAATCCCAGGCAGAGCTGATCATTGGGATCATGCAAGAAGCAGAAAAGAGGGAGATGACAGTGAAAATGTACAGATGAAGCAGTGATCCACCAGTGCCTTCCTTGGCTGCCTTTCAGAATGCTGGCTGGCACTCCCCTAACCTGCCCTCGCTAGCGGGAAATTGGAGGAATTTAAATGACCCAGTGAAAGTGTCAGAGAACCTGCCAGCAAACACCAGCAGTTGACAAAGCTGCCTCATACAACCAGCGCTTCCATTCACCTTTAGCGCCTGCTTCTTAAATATGACCAGTTTGGCCAGAAGTCACCAGCATCCACCACCAACAAATAGGAAAGCCCAAGATCAAACAAACAAATAAGAAAACAAAATTGCAGGAAAAAATAGAGACAAATACTTTAAAAATTGCAATTAAATTTTCAGGACATTAGAGAAACTCACATCCATAGAACAAGAACAGAAGGCTATTTTTAAAAGGAGCAAGGAGAGAATAAGAGAAACATCGCACAAATTAAACATAAGAAGGGAAAAAAAGAAAGATCTAAAAGAAGTTAACCTCGTATGCTCGTATTCTCAGAAATCGACTTGATGATGTATTTCACCAAAATGAAGAGATAAACAAAATAAGATGTGCTTGTCAGATGATTCCTTTTTGTCCTGCTCTCCATCTAGCTATGCATCCATCTATTTATCCAGTATTTTATGTACTATCTTGTAGGAAGGACATCATGCTTTCATACTGTCTTATAACTCACTTCTCTCACAAAATGACATGTCAACATCCTCTCGTGGCAATAAATACAAATTTACAGGTTTTCATCATTATTTTGAAACTCTGTCCAGTAAGGTTTATAAGCATAATTACATTTCATGAATCCCAATCTCATACACATACAAGAAAAATTTATAGTACACACATTATGGAAATGTTTTTAATTGGCTTCTGGATGTATTTGAGTCTTTGGAGGCACAGGAACCACTGTAATACCTCCACTCCACGACTTCTAATGTTGCAAGCAACAACACTACAGGGGAAAACAAGCCCATTAGCAACAGATAGGGATCAAATTCCCTTAGTCATGTGTGTCATTTATTCATTCAACAAACACTCATTGAGGACCTACTGGGTGACCAAGTATGGTGCACCTTAAGGTAGTGGGACCTACAGGACAACAAGCAGCTTGGGGCAGATGGAAGTGGCGTTGGGGGTCGGAATAGGAATAAAAAAAGCTAAAATAATAACCAAAATGTACATGTGTCAAACTTTTGTGACTTGAACATTTTACTGAGGGCCAATCCTGCTTGAGATTTGCCACAAAGCCACGCAAACAGACATGGCCTTTCCTAGACTTCCTTTCTTCTTCAGGGTAGACAGCACATGCATGGACCAAGCCTGGTGGAGATGTGCTATTGCTCGTGTTGGGAAGACCCTGCACGTTCAAAGGTCAGAGGTGGGATGTCTATCGCTCCTCTGTAAACGTGTGATGGGCAGTTGGAATAATCACCCATGTCACAGAAGGAGTTGTTTTCATGCTTCCCCAGATGTCGTTATTTTCTTTTTGGGGGAATATTTTACAAATTAAATTTGAGCAGGGGAGACAATGAGGGGAGGGGATGGTAAGAGAAACTCTCCTATTGATAGCTGAACTTTTGGAAAATGTTAATTCAGACCTGGCCACAGCCCCCAGACAAAGTGCTTTGTACATGTATTTCCCAGCAAGAAAAAATAACAAGAATGAAGCGTGAGTCAGAAGCACTGTGGAGCAAAAAGGGAAGCACTCCTGTTTTACGCAAAAAAGTTAAGTTCTGGCAATTCTGTAAATTCATCTTGAAAATGACAACTTTATGTTGATGAGTGACAAATAACATCTTATGATTTAAAGAAGAAAGTTACGTACATGCTCCTGGGATTACCTTGTTCAGGGTAAAGCACTTGAGCATAAAAGGCATGTGCGTCTCAGCCCCATGCTCTTTATTAATAGTGATGCTAAGTTTCACGACAATGTGGCTTAACGCGCTTAGGTAACAAAGGGGAAGTGACGCAGAGGTGCATTGGGGAAAACGCTGAGCTGCCCTGACAGACATAAAATAGAAGTCGGAACAATGTCATCCAAACCACAATCAAAAAAATCCTGCCTATCCAACTGAGTTACCTAAGAAAAAGGCACTCAGATGATTAGACAGGATTTAAAGTAAAGTGACCAGAAGAGTTGAGAGGTGGCAACATTTGAAGATGATCATTTGAATTGAGATCACTTGAGAGGTAAAAGTATCCATCCAATGGAGTCTGAGTTCTGTGCCTTCATTCTCTTTCCATGCATCAATCAGTCAGTCAACATACCCTACACCAAGCATTTTATTGAATCTTTACAAATAAACCTATAAGCTACGTTTAGTATCCCCATTTGAAAGATAAGAAAAATAAAACCAGGGAAGTTAAATAAATAATTAGTTTATTGAAGGGGACAAACTCAGGAAAGGGCCCTTATGTATTGTCAGCTTTCCTTTCCCTGCCCCTGACAATATCTGTGGCAGATTCCGTAGCTTTCTAGTCATTTTTAAGCAAAGAAAGAGTTATATGTTCAGGTGTTAAAAAGTTCAACCCATCACAAAAAGTAACTTGAAATGAAGTGAAGACAAATGAAAGACATGTAACTATAAAACTCCTAGGAAAAAACATGGACAGTAAGCTCCTTGACATGGATCTTGGCGGTGATTTTTTGGATATGACACATAAAGCACAAGCAATAAAGTAGAAAATAAACAAGCGGGACTACATCAAAAGCAAAAGAAATGATCGACAGAATGAAAAGGGAGAAAATATTTGCAAATCATATGTCTGATAAGGAGCTAATATCCAAAATATATTAAGAACTCATAAACTCAACAGGGAAAAAAACAAATAATCCAATTGAAAAATGGGCTGGGGCCGGCCTGGTGGCACAGCAGTTAAATGCACACATTCCAGTTCGGTGGCCTGGGTCACCAGTTCGGATTCTGGGTGCATAACTATGTAACACTTGTTGAGCCATGCTGTGGCAGGCGTCCCACATATAAAGTAGAGGAAGATGGGCATGGGTGTTAGCTCAGGGCCAGCCTTCCTCAGCAAAAAGAGGAGGATTGGCAGCAGATGTTAGCTCAAGGCTAATCTTCCT
The DNA here is from genome assembly GCF_021613505.1 of Equus quagga. NCBI lineage: Eukaryota > Metazoa > Chordata > Mammalia > Perissodactyla > Equidae > Equus > Equus quagga. Next base: position 93,253,172 of record NC_060272.1, read on the forward strand.
CAAAAAAAAAGGCAAAGGACCTGAATAGATGTTTTTCCAAAGAAGATATTCAAATGGCCAACTAGTACATAAAAAGATACTCAACATTACTAACCATTAGGGAAATGCAAATCAAAACCACAATGAGATATCACCTCACATCTGTCAGAATGGCTATCATCAAAAAGACAAGCAAAACAAATGCTGACGAGGATGTGGAGCAAAGGGAACCCTTGTGCACTGTTGATGGGAATGTAAATTGTGCAGCAATTATGGAAATCAGCATGCAGGTTCCTCAAAAAATTAAAAATAGCTTTGCCATATGATCCAGCAATGCCACTTCTTGGCATTTATCTAAAAGAAACGAAATCACTACGTCAAAGAGATGGTGGCACTCCCATGTTCATTGCAGTATTATTCACAGTAGCTAAGAAATGGAAACAACCTAAGTGTCCATCAGCAGATGAATGGATAAAGAATATATAGTATATATATATATACAAAGGAATATTATTCCGCCATAAGACAGAAGGAAATTCTGCCATTTGTGACAACATGGATGGACCTTGAGGACATTATGTTAAATGAAATAAGTCAGAGAGAGAAAGACAAATATTGCATGATCTCACTTCTACATGGAATCTAAAGAAAAAAAACCTCATAGAAAAAGAGATTAGACTTGTTACCAGAGGCAGGGGGTGGGGGGATGATGGGAGAAGTGGGGGAATGGGAGGAAGGTAGTCAAAAGGTACAAACTTTCAGTTATAAGATACTAAGTGCTGGGGGCGTAACATACAGCATGATGACTATAGATAACCTGCTGCATAGCATATTTGAAAGTCGCTAAGAGAGTAAATCCTAAAAGTTCTCATCACAAGGAAAAAAACATTTTTTGTAACTATATGAGGTGATGGGTATCAACTAAACTTATTGTGGCAATCATTTCACAATATATCTATGCCAAGTCATTATGCTATATGCCTTAAACTTATACAAGGCTGTAAGTCAATTCTATCTCGATAAGACTGAAATTAAAAATAACATATTAAATTAAAAAAAGACGTCCAACCCAGTCCAAATCAAAACTTCAATCTCTCAACCAATGAAGAACACGTCCCCTCCTGCACCTCTAATCCTAACCCACAATTTTATAGACCACAAGTGAGGAGGGGGAGGTGGCACGAGCTCTTCTTTTCCTCTCCTCAATCAACTCCTCGCCTACTCATGCTGATGGCTCTTGCTCCTCCGTGGTCAAGAGTAGCAGGTGGAATAAGTGGTAAAGGAGGAAAAGCTTCTTTTCCTAGTTGATGCTTTTTATGGTTCTCTTTCATATCTCTAACAACCTTTGCAAAGCAGTCATTCAAATTCTAGCTCTTGTATGGCGTTCATTGCAAATGTTTCCACATCCTCCTCAGTGACCTCCCATTGCACCAGTCCTAAGGGCAGGGAATGCTATTTCAGGCTGACCTCTTTTACTCCACCTCAGTTCCTGCCTTCTGTTTGTACACTTCATGTACCTCTTTCTGTTAGGATCCCCTCGTCCCAACAAACACTCCTTCGAGACTGGTTTCTTCCAGTACAGTTCGCTCCTGGCTATCCTCATAGTCAACCTGGCCTTCAGGAAACATTGTGAATGTTTGTGCAGCGAGCAATTAAAGGGCAGGTTTCTCCCTGTCTTAGCCTAGGTTCCCAAAAAGTAGGGCCTGAGACAGAGGCTTGCTTGCAGCTAGTTTACTTGGGGTTATGATCCCCAGGAGCAAGAAAGCAGGAGAGGAGGAGAGAAACAGAAGGAGGCAAAGCCCGTGCAGGCATGCTTTTTACCAAGTCGGCCCTCATGAAGGACACGGTGGGCATCCTGTCAGAACAGACTACAGACCTTTAGGAAATGCATCTAAGAGTAGGGAGGTGGGGGGACTGAGGAAAGCAGAAGGCATTTGTCTGTTGTCTCTCATCCACCATTGGCCACATGTGGCCCCACTGGTATTAACTCCCCACAATTCCAAGCTGAGTATAAATGAGTTCAGGGTCCCTATATCAGAGAGGCCCCAGGGCAGGAAGGGAAGGCTGTGCAGTGTGGGCCTGAGGCCAGACTCTGTCTCATCGCGCCTGCAGGAAACAACAGCAGGGCCTGGAGTCAGAGGTGAGTGGCCAGGAGAATTTTGAAGTGATGCATGAGACATGCCCAACACACTTTCTCTAGTTTCTTCTCTTCTTTCTTGGCTGTTAAAGGACAAAATCATGACTCTCATGCAAATATAAAATGAATACGTGTCAAAGATTATCTTTAGCTCATTAATTAGTAAAGGAACCAGTAAGATGTTAGAAGCAGCTCAAGGAGAATTCGAGATGCAGATTCATATTTGGGCAATTAGGAATGCTGAAATGAAAGGAATTTGCTTAATAGATGTAAAACTGGCTTCTTTGGAGGAGAAGAAGGAGGAATTCGCTACATGTCTGTCAGACACAATTCCTTGCATCTTGGTGGACAGAAAGGATTTACATTACTATCAGGTTTCTATAATTTACAGAGTTGTAAAGTAACCCCCAAAACATGAATGCTGCAGACTCCAGGGAATCACATAACCCAGGAAAGCGGTCTAGACAATGCCTAGCTTCATTAAAAAGAGACTCAGTCATCTTTTTTGCTCATTGCAAAGTCTTTCACAATTTCTCTGGACCAGGTCATCACGGGATACTGGAGTCTTAATTTTCCCACATGCCCATCGGACAATCTTCCAGGAACCTACTTCTAATCCAATCCTAAAGAACTAAAGGGTGAATCTCTAAGTCAGGGACCCACAAACTATGACCCACAGGCCAATGTGACCAGTAGACTTTGAAAGATAAAAGTTTTATCGGAACACAGACACATTTACCTGTTGTCTAGGGCTCCTTTCGCTCTCCAATGGCAGAGATGAATAGTTGCATCTAGGACCACATGGCCCACAATGTCTAAAATATTTACTACTTGGCTTTTTATAGAAAAAGTGTGCTGACTTCTGTTGTAGGTCATTAAGCAAACAGCAGGATTGTGAAACGTCAGCTTCCCTTCCCATCCGATGGTCTCTGTCTCTAACAATGGTTTTCCAGGATCTGAAGCAAGAAGGAAGTACAGGAGGAACACCCTGGCATTTTCTAATCCTGTTCACACCCTTCAAAGAATCCTTTTGCTCTCTACTACACCATCTAACTTTCTCTTATATAGAGTGGAGCCAGGGAATGGGGGCAAAGAGCTCAGAGACTAGTTTTACCACTTCCTAATAAAGCCTACAAAGAAATGTCTAGACATCTTCTTACAAGATATGGGCACTTACTGCCCATTGTCTTCGATTTACGAGCCTTAAATTCCAAGATTACAAGAAAGGTCTTGTTCTATATCCCGTCCCGTCACTATCCCAAGACAAAGCTGGTTAGAAGTCATTAGGGCTGAGATTCAAATCCAGGGCTGACCCAGCGCACAGCTTGTCTGCCTCTCAGGGTAAGCGTGATTCACAAGTTTAGAAGCCTTAGGGACTCACCTCACACTAACGCCATCTACTTTCAGAGACATTTTGCTGTTATTTTAAAAGACATTGGATGTGGCAAGAGCACTGGGATGAGAAAAAATGTTTTAGGCAGAATGCTTGATAATACCTCCTTGCCGCTTCCCCCCAACCCCCCATTCAGACGACGGAGGAGACATGGTCGGCTTGCACACCAGCCTGGCAGCGGAAACAGACATCTGTCTCAGGACCGTATTTCTTACTCCTGATAGCAGCCAGGAGTGCTTTCTGATCCAAAAGAAAAATGTGCCTCAGCTGAGAAACATGAGATTAAAATTCAAGCATATTGAAACTAAACTTTAAATTAAGTTTCTTTCTTTCCTCTTTTTTTTTTTAAAGAACTGCTTAACAACAACAATGAAAAAAATCTTCACATTTTTAAAGCACCAGGTAGGATGTTTCTAATGAAGTCTTGGAGGAAAAGCATTCAGAAGCCAATTAGTGGAAAGGGCGGAGCGAACCGTACCATTAAAATGCAGCATCTTCACAATCATTCATTTTATCCTTTCCTCTCAACAAACAGAAAAACCAGCATAACGCTTCCCTTTTTCTGTGGCTAAAATGGGAGAATAAGAGACTCAGGTTTTGAGGTGGTTGTTTTATGGCATAAATAGGGATTGTCAGTCTGAATGTCAAGAGTATGTCTTGGGCTGACGTTTAGAGACCTTAAAGTGTTTCCCTCATGTTCTGTGAAGGTAATGCTTCTGGTTGTTTTCACTTAGGGAGGTCAAATGTCACATTTCAAGGAATTGTGAGGATGTCTTGGCCCCGTCCTTCCTGAGGCATGGTGAAAGAGAATAGTTGACAGATACCATTTATAGTTTGAGTATCCTGGAAAAAAAGCAAGGCTTGTGGATTCAAATTTGGGTTCAAATCCTGGCTCTTTCTTTACTAGCTGTGTAATCTGGCACAAATTGTTTCACATCTTTGAACTTTAGCTTTCTCATCTGTGAGTTAGGGATCAATATCACTTCCTAATTATGTTGTGCGATTTAAATAAGAAAGATCGAGAAAATCTTAGCCCAGAGCCTGACACGTGGTGGGTATTTCAATAGGTGTTAGCTCCCTCCCACTCTGCTATATTCAGCAAGTTATTGTGCTTCAGGAAATGTTATGAGTTTTGATATTGCCACTACTCAAAGTTGCTCTCCCCTCTATTATGAATTTCTCCTATTTTCTCTCCCATCCCTATCGCAGATGCATTTGTGTTTCTCCTCAGTTTAACTGGAAACTTCTTGACCAAACAAAACGAAAGGAAACTCACATTTGCTGCCTGCAACAAAACCCATTACTGACATTGGGCATGATTTAATAATTGGCCTGTAGATCTTAGGTATAAAAATACCAGAGATCACCTCAGGAGACGGCAGTGACACAGTTGAAGATAATTAGTAAAGACTGGCATTCCAGAGCAGTAGAGCATGGATGTAAGAAGAGGATGCTAAGCTTTGTAAAAGGTAAGCACTCTTTGTGCATGTAACAGACCACCAGCTGCTTTGCTGGAAGACAGTTTCAGAACGAAACCCTTTGGTGTCTTGAATTCAAAAGGAAAAGGAGTCCTAAACAGCATGATAATAAAAAGTAAAAAATACCCAGAAAGTCTAGAAGCAAATAGTCTGTGAAAAGATGTTGGCTATTTATTTTGATTTAGATGAACTTTTTTTTTTAAATGAACTCTTTTTGAGGTTTTTTTTTTTAACAGCACTGCTGGGGGTATGCCTTCATGTTGATTTTTAAGCTCCTCGATGAATTGAAAAAAAAGCTACATGACAATTTAAAATTTGCTTTTCTGCATCTTTCCAAACTAAATAATTTTGCAAATTTCATTAGGGTTAGAAGTTGTTGGAAGCCAAGAATGTCCTTAAGTATAATCCAAAATAAGGCACAGTCTCTGCCCAATATAAATATCACCAAAGACGTCTGCTTTCAACCGCGTGAATGGTTTTATGGCATTTTTCCTAGTTATTCCTCTGGAAAGTCCCTATTAACATTACCAAATAACTCCAGTCCAAGGAATAAGTCAATCAAGACAATCTAAAATCCAGAAACCTGGCTCACAATATCCAGGACAATCCACAATGTGTGAGAGCCAGTAGACTAGAGTAAGATGACCCTTCCTGGTTCTTTCTCTCTTGGCATCTACCTCAAACAGGTTTTCTGCCATTAAAAGCTGTCATCATAGAGGACTTCCTGATTGCATCCTACCCAGTGCAATATGTGTCAAAAGGGAAAATTATTTTCTCATCAATCGTGCTACCTTAATACCAAGGATAAACACATACTCTTTCCAAGTTAAGAAGTCGGAAAAGTCTGCTGGCTCAAGCTGCTAGCTAGTTACTCATTCTTTCCCAAACACTCATCGTCTTCAGAACACATATTTTATGTTAATGTAAATTTATACAATAATATTTGAATTTCTGTGGTGATACTGCCAGTTGAAAATAAAATTCACAAGCATAAAACCACTAAAAATGTTAAGCTGTAACTGTATCCCCAGCTCTTAGAAGAATGCCTGGCACACAGAAGGCACTTGAACGTTCGTGAAGTTAGTGACTGTCGGCAATAAATAGTAATTAAGCCAGAAGAGGGAATAAGGTCACCCTTGGAGAGTGTGGTGAGGGAGAAAGGAGCGGAAAATATGGGAAGAAAAAGGAATTAAAAGGAAGGGAAAAAGGGCCTTGGAAGTAACCATGGAAACCACCAAAAAGTAAGGGATGGACAGAGCAAACAAAGGCCACGAAAAAACTGAGTAGGAGAAGCCAGAGAGATAGAGAAAAACTCACAAAACGAGAGGTCATGGAAGAGGAACATTAGACTATTTTAGGATAGGGTACAACATTTCCCCCTTTTTCACCAGTCTTTTTCTCTCCTTTTGGTTTTAAATAAACAAATGGATCCGTTTTCAACTTCAGCTTTCATTCTGATCTTTTGTACAAAGGAATTTCACATATCCATAATTTGACTCCACTAGTGAAAGAACGAATAGTAAAAGAAAACTAATTGCTATAGAAAAATTTTCTCTCATACTAAGATAGACAAATGATAGATAGGTAGGTAGATAGATGATAGACAGATAGATAGATAGACAAATGAGAGAGAGAGAGAAGATACATAAATGGTTTAGTTCATCTTTGACAGTATCGATTTCATTTTTATAGAGAGTAGGCTGAATAAAGCAAGCATTCCAGCAAATGATGCAGAAGTTGCCTCATGTTTTGTGTCTTGGAAATCACACAGTATCCCTTTTGCATATTCTATGGGTTGAAGCAGTCACAAGTTCACCCACATTCAAGGGGAGAAAAATTAGACTCAACTTCTAGAGCAATAGACGGTCACATTGTCGAAGAGCATGGGAGATGAAAGATATTGTTGTAGCCATCTTTGGAGAATACCGTCTGCCACGATGACTTTCTGAAGCTCCAGGTGGGTCAAAACTCTGGCTCTGTCTCCTCTCCAGGCCTTAACCCCGCTGCTTTTCCTTGGGAATGTTCCTTACTCCTAGACCAAGAATTCTTTAATTGCCACAGACTTGTTTGCTCAGCTAGAGTTGCTGTATTCAGTACCATCAGCTTAATTCCTGAATCACTCAGTCTCCTGACCACAGGGAAAAAAACAAAAAAATTTTCTTTTCCATGCACAGGTGTTATGGAAGAGAAATATTGCTGTAGACCAAAACTCCTTCTCCTAAACACAGAGCTTAAACTCTTCCCACTCCCATCCAACAGCATTAGGCCCTCCTTTCCTCAGGGTCTCATCCGTAGCTCTTATTATTGTCCTTACCAAATTGCACTGCAAAGGCTTCATGACGGATACAACGTCTGTCTCCCAGCTGAACCTCCCAACTAGCCCCTGAAATTAGGGATGGTGTCTCATTCATCTTTGTATGTCCAGGCCTCACCCTAACTAACCACTTCTGTCTTAAAAATCATAGCAGTGTAATGTAAAAAGACAGGACTTGTAGGGGCTGGCCCCGTGGCCGAGTGGTTAAGTTCGCGTGCTCCGCTGCAGGCGGCCCAGTGTTTCGTTGGCTCGAATCCTGGGCGCGGACATGGCACTGCTCATCAGACCACGCTGAGGCAGCGTCCCACATGCCACAACTAGAAGGACCCACAACGAAGAATATGCAACTATGTACCGGGGGGCTTTGGGGAGAAAAAGGAAAAATAAAATCTTAAAAAAAAAAAAAAAAGACAGGACTGGGAGACAGAAAACCTGGATTCCTCTCCTAGTTCTTCAACATACCAGCAGGATGACAGGGCCCATTCACTCAACCTCTCCCAACCTCAGTTTTCTCGTAATTAACATGGGGATGTGACAGACCTGACTTGCCTATACCAAGCAAGGCTATTTTGAGAACCAACTGAGATGATAAGCTATAAAATTACAAGGCATTATTTTCTAATGTTAGTTTCTAAATGAATTTAGATCTTTACCCTTTATTGCCAAAGATTATAAAATTTCATTAGTTTGAACTAAATATTCTCTCCACTCCATCAACCATACCAGACTTGATATACTGTTGACTCTAAGTAGTGAGGGTCATAAATCTAAGCTACTCAGGACCATAACTCTTAAAAATGCATTTTAATGAACCAAGTAAGAGTGTAAAACAGATATAGAAAGTGGTTGCTCCACAAAATATTTCAACTCAAAGCATAAAAACAATTCCTAAACATATAAAGAAAGAATTCTTAAGGAGCACAGAAAAATGAAAAGGGCAGAGTGGATCACTATGAACTTACTAAAGAAATATGCAAGTTCTTCCCAATATTTTGTTTGGCATTTTTGCATTTAGAAATGGTCTTCTTGAAAGCACTTGTCAAGAAAACGTATCATCAGCCCTCATTCGCTGGATATTACATTTTTTCAGAGAAATAAATAAAATAATTTACCCTCAAGTCAATGAATATCTACTACTTGAAAAGCAATAAATATTAAATCATGCTAATAGCTGCTTCCTCTTCTTTCAATCCTCAAATCTTATTATTTACACAAAACAAATACATATCAGAAAAATCATGAAGTTACTTCATTTAACAACAGCAGGAACCAAATTCGGAATATTCCACACTAACGTAGAATTGGTATGATTTCTCTCTGGGGGAATTTGTAACTCAAAAATGTAAGAATATATGAGGAGTCAAACACCATTTTTGTATTCGTTATCTCTAATGTATAGAAACATTGATTATAAAATTAACAGAATATAACAGAAAAATAGAGATTAATTAATATTTCTGTGCAGTTAGTTTTCATACAGGAAGGTTTCAACCAATTTTAATTCTACCAAGGGGCGTTCTCCCATCAGACTAACATGTATCTAAACCTGGAAGGAAACCAGTTCAGAAACTGGATTTCTGTGTCTAAAGCAGATATGGACCAGGAGTTCCCAGTCCTCGCAGGGAACTGGGGAATGTACACCATCGCCAGTTGCTGGGAAACCCTGACCTGAGTTACATTCCATTTGCCAGCTTCTTCCTGCCACTCCTGCCTCTGTCTTTCAAGTATTCTAACTCCCATTTGGTGCTGTTCATCCTTCTTCCAGCTCATCTGGTTATTCTTTCTCACACATGATTCTGGCACCATAGTACCCTGACATTCTCCGAGTTAACATTGACAGTTTTGACTCTTTGGGACCACGAAGGAGCAAAAGGTGATGAAATCTGTCATGCTGCCAAAGCAGAAATTTGAATCCTCTGTACTGAAACGCTTTATGAGAACGGGAGTCACTTTAGCAAGGGAATATGTCCCCTTCTCAGCTTCTCCTGCAAGCAGAAACTCAAGTCCTCAAAATAAAGTCAACGTCTCCTGCTAGTAATGCAGGGGAAGAGAACACGAAAAGGAGCACTATGACTGTGATGGTCTTTAGGCAGAAAATAGGAGTTTATAAAACAGCTCATGTGGTGGGTTGATTGCATAACTCTAACCATCCCTAGATCCTTCCTTTTGTCATATAACTTTTCAGGGCCTCCCTCTGTGGACAGGGTGATCTGCCCTGCCCCCCACTCGGAGCTCAGCCATGTGACTTCTTTTGGCCAGTAAAATGAAGTATAGAGCTGCGAGACTTAGCAAATAAAAAATACAGGATATCCAGGTTGAAAAGTGGCATGTTAGTTCCAAGCCTGGGCCTCAAGAGTGCTTGCGTATTTCTACTCACTTCAGTGCCTCTACCTGCCTGAGCCAGCCGGTTATAGGAGAGGATGCAGATGCAGCACAGCCAGAGCTCCACTTTCACTCCAGCTGAGGTCCGTCTAGATCAGCCAGCACCCATTCAATCTCCATTCAAGTCGAGTGAGCGGAGCCAGATAGGCAGAACCATCTGCTCCATCCCCAAAGGACCTCCTGAAGCACAAGCAATAGACATTGATGTTAGAGGCCACTGAGCTTCCGAGGGCTTGCAATGTAGCATTACTGTATTATTAGATAGCCAGTATAGCCCATAAGGGGAAATATCATGCTATGGTGGCACTTGTGAACTCGCTCACTAGAGATTGTGGTTAGCGATTAGTGATTAGAGCTGACTAGTGATTTCTCTCTGAATGCCAATGAATATGCACCTCTCCCTTTCCACCTCATCTTGTACACTGAAACACTACAGGAAAAAAACCTCTCATTTTCTGTTCCTCCACTCACAGAAGTGAGCTGAGACCCTTCCTAATTGGCCATTACCCTCCCCACCTTTACCTCCAAGGATTGGGTAGAAGTACTGGCATTGCCTAGGGCAATATAAACAAAAATAAAAAGGACTAGTCCCAACAGGCTTATTCTTTCGTGGCTTCTGAAATTGACAGGCCCAATCGTCTTGCTGATATCCCTGGGCAGGAGCAGATTAGAGGCACAGATTTAACTAATCAGAGCTACTTTGGAGCATACGTGCAGCACCATGTTAGAATTAAATTCTTCCAGCCTCACCTTCAACTGGGTAACATGACAGATACCACACATCGAAATGAGAGTAAGCAAGATCTTCACCTCCATAGACAAATGGATGAAGGAAATGGCCTCAAAACTTTGTCCCATGAATCTTGAATGTTAGCCAGATCAAAACTATAAAAGCAGATCAGAGAGGATGGGAAAAGGAAATTGGCAGAGTGTTTTTTCCCCTTTTTGTCTGTTTTCCTTTTTTCTTTTAATTTTTAAATTTTTTTGCAAGAGGTGTTGCTGTACTGTGAACCCCCATCCTCCCTTTTGTCAAAGAATGATGGAGGATATCACCTTCTATCTTAAATGATATAGAGTGATGGGCTGGTGAAGACTTTCAAGGACTCCTCGAAAGGTTTGAAATGTAGTTGATAGATACAGAAGACCAGTTTCCAACTCATGACTGAGAAAGCCAAAGTGATGTACTGTCTGAGGTGTGCCTTCTACTGGGGAAATGTATCCAAGGAATAAAGAGCTGCCCGGCTGTTTCGGCCATGGAGCCAGGAGAGTGCTCTGTGGTGGGGTCATCCTACATCCTCAGGGCTGTTGGGCTAAGGATCCTGGGAACTGATGTGAGCCATGCCAGAGAGACCCAGCTCATCTTGTGTTGGGTCCTACCCAACAGGGAAACACAGAAGGTAAGAAGGAGGGGTTGGAAGGGTATCACTGGATACCTATGGGCTGAGGGATGAGTGACAAACGGCTAGCTGAAATTGAGATGAATCCACATACGTAATGAAATTTGCAGGAGGAAAGTTCAGCAGGGTACCTCCAACAACCAAAAAAGCAGCCATGGAGAAAAGGTCTGTTTTAATCATCAGCAACCTAACTAGGGATGGTAGCTTTAGGCGTAGAGGTAACAAAGCTCTCAGCCTAGTGAAAACCACAAAGTCCCCTTCTTTTACCTTGACAGGGAATCAGCAGGTGAGGAAAAGTGCATAGGGAGGAAGAAGTGAGCAAGGAGAGCAAAATGAGCAGAGATGGAAGGTAAGCAGAGAGCAGAGGGGAGGTGAGCAGAGAGGGGAGGTGAATACGGAGGGTGAGGTGAGCAGGGAGGCGCAGCTGAGAAGGAGTAAAGACTGGAGGACCAGGCCTGACACAGGTCAGAGCTGAAGGAAGCAAACGATCGAATGCTGTCACTTTCAAAGGTTCGATTAACATCTTTACCGTGACATTCTAGTTACTGAATTGAGATTGTGTTTGCAAACTCAAGTGACCTTGGAGTATCTTTTATAAAAAGTCTGGAGGAAAAAGTCGTAAGATCTGCCTGAGTTGACATCCGGGGCAGGGCAAAATTAATCCCCCAGAATCAAGCTTAAAGGCATGTTTGGCGAAAGACTATAATGCTGTGTTTTGTTTACGTCATAAGTGATGCTGTTAAACTCACCAGTTACATATTGTTGAAGCTGCGGTTTCTACTCTTGATGATTTATACACATTCTTTCCAGTGTCTTGTCCACACTGAAGAATAGGTGAAACTCTTTTGCTTTCAGTCAGTAGATCCTGGTTGTGATCAGCAAGAGACTGTAGAAGATGAGAAGGGATCAAAGAATATAGGGGTGTCAAATAAACAAGGTGAACAGGAAGGACCAGGGGACGTTTCAGGCCTCCTTCCAGGTTTCTAGTGACCTTGTGACTAAAGAGATGTGTCCACTCCAGCCACCTTACTTCCAAAGACCTCATTTCTGTGTCTTCCACATCCCAGAAGCCAAGCTGAGTGGCCAGGCGCTGAGCAGAAACCCCTGGCCCTGGTCCTCAGGTTTTGTCTCTGCCTGTCTTTTTAAGATTTACCTCCCCAGGAATTCTGTCAAATAGTCAAAAGCCAGGCTCTCTTAAGAAAGTAGAGATGAGAATTAGTATCAAGATCTAGAGGTTGTCTGATAATTCAGCTAGGGGCCATTACAGATACAGAACATTCTGTAGGTTTTAAAACGAATGGCAAAAATATTGAAACAGTAGAGTAGAAAGAGCGGAAAACTCTCTATTCACTTTCTGCTTTTGAACTATTGGGCCCTGGCCTCAAGATATACAAAAATAATCATGGACTACTATTTGATAACAGCAATGACAAGCTTTCCCCTGGGCTGATGAAGCTAATCCTCAACCAGCTGATGGGGAGTGTCACTTATTGCTTCCATGAGCCCATCTTCTCAGGGTCACAGAAGTCCAAGCCTGGTAGCCAGAGCACAGCTGCCCTGGCAGCAAGGAGTTCACCTCCACACTCCAGACTGAGGCTAACGCAGCAGAGAGAGAAGGAGACAAACCCTGCTGAACCCCAGAGAGGCCCTCCCCTCCGCTGACAATCCAAGCTCTCTAAAAAGCAAAGAAGATGCTAGTGAGTCCTTTAGAGCATACCAGAAAAAAAGGCAGCTACTGGGTTAATCTCTGCAAGGAGAACAAAGAGACCAGCCAGGAGAAAAACTGAGGAGGAGCCATTACTTAAGGAGCATCTAGATGAGGACTGGCTTGGTGTAGAAACGCTCAGACCTACAAATATCTCTCCACATGTGGAGGCCTCATCTATGGCTGCCTCAGTCCACCGCACAAAGCTTTGAGTTTTCAGAAAAGTTTGATGTTCTCTGTTCAACCTGGACTACAGAAGACCTTTAATCTTCAAGATTAATCCAGAAGAAGTTATTAGGTATCCACTTTGTACAAGACACTGTGCAAGGTGATATGGAGGCAGCACCAATGACGAAACATGAATCCGACCCTCAGGGGGCTTTCAGTCAAAGTAAGACATGAACACAAATAATAAAGATAAATACAAGATAGTCTTAGGTGCATGCTATAATACAGGAAGCGCAGAGAGAACGATTAAATCAAGCTTAAGATGGGAGGAAACAGAATATTGGAGAGCCTCATAGACAAAGCAGCCTCTGAGATGCACACTAAAGAGTATAAAGGATTTCAAGAGGTGGGGGGAGAGGGAAGAAGGATGGAAGGGCCTGAGGATAACTGAAATACTAGCACTTCCAAACTGCATTGGATTAACCCATCCTAAGAGGCCAAATGGACAGAATTCCTGAGGATCATGGCATTGGGGAGAAATTGGAGACACCCTATGTGCAGTCACTGGGGTCATGCAGTAAGAACAGAGCAGAGAATGAGGCCCTGTTCCTTCTCCACCCTTAAAAATGCCCATTGTCTTGGATAACTAAGCATTTTTTTGTCTCATAATGAGCTAGTCCAGTGCTGTCCAGCCTAGTTTCCTGGTGGCCCTTCACCTACCACTATGGTATAAGCTAGCTGCTATAAAACAGAACAGTGACGACACTTGGGATTAACAGCCTAAATTTTGAACCACTTGTCTTAATCAACTTCACCTGCCCTCCACATCCTTTCTTACTCACTGAACTCCGTTCTTCCATATTGTCTGCCAGCACCCTGACAATAATCCCAGACTATCACTCCACTGCAGGATTGTAGGTACTGTGAAAACATTGTCACAGTTCAACCAGCACCTGGCTCTGGGCATCCTCCCCTCATCAGGTTTGCAGTCAAATCTTCCACCAGATTCTGCTGAGTTCAAAGGGCAGGAGTGATCTATAAATGCTACCATCTTGCCCAACTTATTCCTCATTGCCAATGGAGTAAGTATTGAGTTTCATTTTGTTAATCTCCGTTTATTTGTTTTAAGGTAACCATGACAGAAGGTACAATACGCAATTTGGGATATGCTCCACCGACGTATTCTAAATGAATGGGCTATTAAACCTCCTTTAAAGAGTTATCGGAGAAGAGATGCTCGTTGATGCCTTTGCTTTGGAAGGAAATGTGGGATGTTTTACAGAATCACAGGCCTAAGGTCAGAGACTCGTGAAAGATCTGAAAACTACAGGTGTCTTCTATAAACATGGCCGTCCAGGCCACCTCCTCCACGACATAGAAGGGGCTGATATCAGTGCTACTTCGCCATAGCCCTCTTCCTCTCTCTGTCTGGATCATCTGCCATTGTCTGCAACCAACATGGTAAGTGCTTAGTGAGCAAATGGTTCAGGCCAGATCCCTTAGGAGAAGTTCCCAGCAATTGCCACCTTCAGGTCAATAACTGTAAAACTAAAGTGATTCCTAGTAACAGAAGGGCATAAAGAAAGCCTCACCTCCCGCTGCCTCAGTTTCTCTTTTTGTGCATCAGGGATAAAAATGGTGCCCACCTCACAGAGGTGCTGTGAGGAATAAATGAGTTCAGACCAGCAGAGCGCTTAAAAAACAATACAGGGCGCATAATCAGCACTCAGTAAATGTGCACACAGGATGAATGAAGAAAAGGTCAGCCATCAATCTCTCTGTGGCAGCCTTCGCTTTGGAATGAATACCACACACACTGCAGAATGCCCTGCCTGCCGACATGGAGCGATGGAGGCTGAGCAGAATCTGATTCCCGCCTCGTTGCTGCAAACCAAAACCACACGCTGAGAGAAATGGGAAAGCTGTCTGAAGAAACAATTCCTCTTCAGTAATAGCTTCGGCTCTCCCTTCACTTCCAAAGCTCCCCCTCAGAGCTGTTGCTGTCTCAACCACAGTGTGGTTAGTGGCTTTGCAAATGACCACGCGCCCCACCAATCCTTTTCTTGGCTTAGCAGGCATCTCAGGTGAGCACATGCTCTGTGGCCTCGGACCACAGTCAATAAGGAGCCATCGGAAGTTTGGAGAAGGCTCCTGTGGATGCCCGTGCAAACCTTCAGTGATCACTCCTGAACAGCATTAGATCGCTGGGATGTTGCTTTACAGGAACACACATCGACAAGCCTGCTCTATAAAAGAAAACCCAACATTCCGAAAGACTTGCATAGGGGTTGGACAATGTTCACCTCCTCTTCCCTCATTTCCTAGGGACCTCTGCCTGGAATCTAGAGAAACAAGTGTACCCACGGGGCTCTGCAGAAGGCCACGGGAAAGGAGAAGAGAAGGGAACTACCTTTGCGGAGCCTCCACCTGCAGCCCACTTGGCCAGGCTCTCTTCTATCAATTGACGCAATTCAACTTTACAACAGCATGTTATTAGAAAATCTCTCGATTTTGACACTAACTTCCATTTCTGCCTTCTTAAGTGAGTCTGGCTTTAGCTGTTAAACAGAAGATGTGTGGTAAATCTTCAAAAAAGTACACCTAGATATTAAGTCTGAGGGCCTGGGGAAGGGGTTTCTGTTGGCTCCTGTTGACTTTGCAGGGGATGTGTATATCCATTTTACATGTGAAGAAACTGAGTCTCAGTTAGGTTAAATGACGTTTGAAGATCACACAGACACTAAGCTCACAAGCCAGGAGGATTGAAACTGTTGTCTGTCTGGCTTCAAGTTCAAAGCTATCTCCACTCCACTCCAGGGTCCTCCTCTCCAACTAGCGTCTACGGTTCATGAAGCAACTAAACAAAAGGCAGAACAGAAAGTGGTTACCAGAGCTTGTCCGCAGGGGTCTGTCTGGCAGAAGAACACAGGCCGGAAGCATCTGGCCTGTGGTTAGGTGCAGTTCTGCTGGTCATTTTTGAGGCAGAGAGAGGAACTGTTTGAAGTGTTTCAGCATGAAGATAGATGGAGACAGAAGAGGGCCCAGCAACACACTGGCAAGAAGAAAAAGCAAGACATGAATCTGAGAGGGGTTTTCTCTGCTTCCTTCCTCCAAGTGGAGCGCAGCAACCAACCAAATTCAGCAACCAATCCACGGAGCCCAGAAACCCAGCAAGCAACACTCGGATGCAGAAGTCCATCTGAGTCTTGAAGAAGTCCCAAGGGCACTCTGGCCAGGTCAGAGCTGGGAGGGCAAACCCCCTAACCAATGCAGCCTTCCATGAGGAGCCCTGAAAAGGGAGACCCCTGCTTCCCAGAGGCAGAGAGAGGGGAGAATGGACCACAGGATAGATATTCTGGGCAGAAAGGAGCCTACAGGTGTGAGAGTTTTTGTAGTCATACATGGTCTGTGTCTATATACGGCTTTCCCTCTGCTAATTGGGTTTCTTTCTATAAACTTGCATTTAGAGTGCTGATAAAAGATTTTCCCATCCCCGCCTATCTGGAGAAGATGTTCCCTGGGAATGGAAGAGAAGAGACAATCAACCTGAACTGGGGCCCTGATCGCAGTCCTGAACGGTTCGGCGGTCACGGCATCATCCAGTAGAGATGGTACTCAACACTCTTCATAGACTTTGGTTTTCTTGCCTGGTGTATGGACTCGGACTCCTGCCAGGGCCTTTCCTCCCCACGAAGTGGCAGTGTGAGCTCCAAATAGAACTGGGGCTTCAGAGCTACTGAGTTATTTAATTGACTGCTCATAAAAAGTGGACTTCTCCATGGATTCATGGGTAAAGAAAGATGCTCCATTCAAATCCAGAAAATTTTCTTCCTGAAGAAAACCAAGAGAATAGATCATTGCAGCAGTTTTGTTCTGTTTTGTTTTGTTTTGTTTTTTAAGATCTCATAACAAAAAGACAGCCCAGATGAAAGGCTGATTCTCCTTGTAGGCACTCTTTCTATTTCTCTGTGTTATTAGAGGTTAAAACTGTTAGGTATGAAGTCTGGCCTACTTCAAAAGCTGGAGGTCTTGCCTTAAGGGATCATAATTATTTTAGTTCCAACTTTCTGTAGTATCATAGCTGCAGTGTAAGAAGGAAAAATGCCTGGACTTGAGATTTTTTTAAATGACATTAAAAATACACAAGGTATAAACTATAAAGTACACAAGGTATGAACTCTAAAATGTGAAAAAAAAAGATCCGTCAGAACTCTGATGAAATATAACAGAAAGTTACATGGAAGGCTTGATCTTGTGTAAACGAGAACACCATTTTAATTCCTTTACTGTTTCTTTAGAAAATATTTCTTCCTTCAGGTTATTCATTTTGACTGTTAATGTCAAAGCAGTCACATTGAAAAAACAATGTTACACTGGTAAAATCACATCTATTTTATTCAGACCCATGATGGGTGTTTGAGCCGGTGTATCTCATTTTATGTAACAGATGGATTATGTGAAAATTTGAAGTAATTTGGGCACAGTATTGTAAATGTGTAAGGAAATGTCACTATTTAAAGGTATTTAGGTATTCAGCAAACTATTAGGTGTTCAGTAAATTATTTTGTAAAGAGTTCAATCTTTTTGTACAGGCCTTATTACTCTAAATATATCTGAATTTTCACATACTGAGAGTTTCTACAGCAAGGCAAGACTGTGTTTTAACATCTTATTACTTCTGATTGGTTTGATTTTTTTTTAAAGAGTCTTGTACAATTTGTACTGCTGGGATAAAACATAAGTATAGGGGCTGACCCTCTAAGTGAGAAGAGAATAAATCAGAGGCCACTGTAGTACAATTCGGTATATTAACTCATGTCTGATTTAAGTTTTAGCCTAATAGAATGAAGTCACAGCTGAGTAGAGAGAAGAATGGTTTCCTGCCAGTCAGTGTAGCTGCCGAGGCAGGAGAGAGAGTGGGTACTGCCCAGTGGGTCCCAACATGGACAGGTTAAAGTTTCCCCGCTCACACATCTCCACGCAGACACACACACACACAACACCCTCCTGCATTATTTAGAATATAGGTTTAGTTGTGGATAGCAAAGATCCAAAATAATGGGGGTTTTAAGAAAGCAATTTATTTCTTACACATAAACGGACAATTCAGGACAGTCTGGCAGCTCCTCCTTTATCTGGGACTCAGGATACTTCTAGACTTTCTCTCCTCCATCACTGGGAAGTGGCTGCCATCCTTATGGTCCAAGATAGGGGATCAGTAACCATTCCATTTTCCAGGAAGTGTTAGAGAAGAAAGACCGTAGAAGGAGCTTCAGATTGTTATCTAGCATTTCATCTCCCTTTCCGAGTAACCGAAGCCACGTGGCCACCTGGAATAAAAATTCCATTCCCAATCTCCTTTGCTGCTAGAATTTATGGCTAAGGGGATATAAGGGAAAGCAACTTTCTGGTTGTGTCATTAAAGGGAGTGGCTGTTTACCACTTCTGGCTGTGGAGCCTTTCCTCCCTCTGGGACAATGAGGCCAGAGGTCACTGGGACACACAATGGGGCCACTACACCAGCCCTGTACTGCCTACATTAAGACTTTTACATGAGAGAGAGATAAACTTCTATCTTTTCAGCCCCCAGGTCTCTGTTAAATACTGCTGAAACTAAAAGCTATCTAACACACCCACCTTAAGGGAAATTCATGGGAAATTTCAAAGGAAAAAGGTCAATATTTAATTTTCTAGGGTGCAATGGTTAACCCCATAGTCTCACCACTGGCCCTTTCATATGCACATATAATAAGTGTTTGTCTAGCACCTGCAGTGTTCCAGATGGCGCTCCAGGCCCTTAGGGCGATGTGAAATGAAGGCACCCTGATCCTTTCTTCAAGGAACTTACTATCAAATAGAGGAAAGAATTAAGGGAGCCAAAATGGTTGAATATTAGTGATATGCCAGGCACTGCTATAGTTTTTTTCACGTGTCTTATATCATTTGCGTCTCACAAAATTTCGGAGGAATCCTCATTTCATAGATGCGGACACTGAAGCTCCCAGGGGAAATAGAGTTTGCCCAGGACTACACCTACGACAAGCGATGGGATCAAGATTAGGTTTAGATTTTTGACTCATGAGTCAACCAGTCACCAGACTGCTTCTTGGATGTGAGTATGAAAAACAAGAACGCAAGTCTCCGTGTGACGAGAGCCAAACACATCAAATGCTTCAGCTGATGTGTGACTAACTCTTCTTGAGAGGCCACCCAGCCATTATAGTTTTCTCTTGTCACTGTGTGTCCTGGATCAAGCAACTGCTAATTCTTCCCCTTCTGTGAGGAAGAGCAAACCCACTCAGGGCCACCCTACAGGTCCCACCACTATGACTACAATCTGCATTTTATCTCCTTTACTCACTGCCCAAAAACAAGATTCGCCCCCCACCCCGGACAATTCCCTTCCTGAACATCATCTTTGTCTGCTCATCTACTTTGGATTCCAGGCTTTTTCCCTCTGGGTATTTCTCTTCCACATACATAAAACAGCATTGGGAGCCTATATCCCTCTTCATCCAATGGGCTTGTTATGCCTAATTGACCCTAAAACATAAAAAGTAGCCTGTCCAGACATTTATAGAATTAATTATATCATCTCCTAAATCACATCACACTTTCTGCTAAAAATACCCAGCTCTTATATCATTTGCAGAGGTAAGCTAATGTTCAAAATCCCAGACAACCAGAAAGTCTAAGTGGGATGAAACTTTTTAAATCGGTTGAAGCATTTCTATGTGATCAAATTATAATACCAACTCTGAATGATCACCCAACATGTGGATGAGGCCTGGCCTGCCTACCTATTTGAGGGTAGTAAGAAAAGATGACAAGCCTCTCTTATATACCAGGAGGACTTGTCCTGGAGAATTATCTGAATTCAGCTGAGCAGAGTTCTTTGCCAACAGTAGCCTTGAAGAGAGGGGTTGTGATTCCCTGTATTATTTATGGTAAAGTAACCCTAACTGATGAAACTAACAGCCTCAGATCTCACTGCCTTCACTAATTAAAGACTTATTTCTTGCTCATATCATTATCCATTGGGTGTTCAGCAGTCAGCCTTCAATGGGGTGATTTGGGGACCCAGGCCTCTAGCATCTGGTTGGCTCCTCATAGTGGTGCATCTGCATTTGGCCCAAAGACAAGGGAAGTGACAAAGTATGGGACATTGTGCTACTGTTTTATAGTCAGGTCTAGACACCACACCATGTCCACTGTGTTCCATTATCCAGAACCCAGACTCCATAGCCCTAACCTAATTGCGAAGGTGACTGGGAAATGTAGTTTTCCAATGTGTCCTGGACAAGGAATGGGGCTGAGAGCAAAGAGCTAGTCTTTGGCTCACCCCTGGGGAAAAGACATTGGAAGTTGGCTTCCCCACCCAGGTCGGAGGTTGGCATGTGTTTTCTCATTCCCATGATTGCCTGGATGCAGGTGTGTCTGACCCAGATGAGGCTCTGGCACTCTGACTCAAAGGGGGGCAGATCTCGGTGATGAATTTGTAACTTCTAGTTGCTGTGTTTCCACATAATCTTGGATTTCTATCGGTATCGCCGCCAGCCATCCTCTACCCACCCACATTGCCACCCCAACATGCCCTTTCTCAGTTTTGGGAAGTGGGACACTGAGTATCTTTACCTTCTCCCTCCACAGATAACGGAGAAGGCCCACACACCTTTATCCCGGTAAGAGACCTTTGCTCCAAGTGTATGGTTTTTGTTTGGAACAAGAGTGTCTCATCTTCAGAAGGGATTCTCTTCTAACACTATCAAGAAAGGACCTGTCCCAGTTCAGCATTTTGTGTCTTTATGAGAGTTGTAATGGCAAATAAACCTAAATGTGTGTTCTTCTGCAGCTTGGGATATGACAAGCAGCAATGAACTCAAAATTTGGCTGTGGTCATATGGCAGTCATTACGGTCACTAGGTTTATTCACAAATATTCAGATTCTCTTTCCAGAGGCATAGTAAGATGGCACTTTCCTAATACTTTGGTGCTGGCAGGGCCATATGGCTTGACTTGGTCAATGAAATGTGAGTGGAAGTGACGTATCATTTCCAGGTAGGAATTTGAGGAACCAGTGCTTGATTCGTCAGGTTCCTTCTTCCTCTCCCTTTCCCCACCCTCAGTGATGATCTGGTGATCATTTTTCCCACAAGCAGTCATAGAAGTTCTTTTCCATATGGAAGCTCTGAAAGCCTGGGTCCCTCAGTCACCACTATGGTCAGAGGCCCCCGATGACTCTCACTGGACATGCAGCCATGAGAGAAAAATAAACTTTGCTTCACTGAGCCATTGAGAATTTGCAGATGTTTGTTACTCAGGGATAAACTAACGGGACCGAACAGATATGGGTCTCATGGTTTCTTTATAGGGTATACTCTTTTTCCATTTATTTTTATTTTGTTATGAAAAAAATGTCATGCCCATAAATTATATATAACTCATCTGTCTGGTTTTAAAAATACACCCATGTATCCACTACCCAACTCCAGAAATAAAATATGACCAGTTCCTCCAAATTTCACTATTTCTCTCCTTTACCGATTGCTCCTCCTTCCCCCTAAAAGATAACTATCTTATTTTCTGTTAATAATTCACTTGCATTTCTTAGTCATATTATTGCACATACATATTGCTAGTTTTGCACATTATTTAACTTTATTCAAACAAAATCTTATCGTATGTATTCTTCTAGAACTTGCTTTATTATCTAATCGTATGTTTTTAAGATTCATCCATGTTGATGCATGTAGCTGTATTTTATTCACTTTTGCTGCAGTTGTATGAATACAACAGTATGAATTTATCCCTTCTCCTGTCAGATGGCCATTTGAGTTTCTTGGGAATTTTTGCTATTAGAAACCGCACTAAAAAAGAATATTTTTGTGTATATCCTAGGGCACGGAGGCAAGAATGTCCATACGGGAGACACCTAGGAAGGCAATGCTGGGTTGTAGAGTGTTCACGTGCTCTGCATTCCTACATAGGACCAAATTGTTTTCCAAAGTGTCTGCACCAATTCACACTGCCACCAGCTTGTATGAGAGTTCTCTTTGCATCACGTCCTCACCAATACTTGGTATCGTTGACTTTTTCCCCTTTTTTGCCACTCTGGTGGATATAAGATGATATCTTACTGTGGTTTTAATTTGTGTTTTCTTTAGGGCATACTTTCATCAAGTGAATTCAAGAAACCAAGATGAGAAACCATTCAAAACGACTTGCCATAGGTATTCTTAAAATCTGGATAGACTTCACAAACCAGGCCCCTTCTTATAGAATAGGTCAAATAATTGGGAAAGGCACAATTATTCATTTTCAGACACTAGAAAATACCAAAGGTCTTATGCTACTGTTTGTGTTTTAGGTTAAACAGCTATTTCTTAAATGTTCCTTTTAGGGGGTTAACAGTATTATCTAAAGCCATGGGAAAAGCAAATACATTTCAGGGAAATTATAAACATTTATTTTATCTTACCAGATAAAGAGATTTAGTATAAATCCTAATGCACCCACTTGGCTGTACACAATTTATAGCAGATGAAGAGTTTGAAACACTTTCATGTAAACAATCATAGATTTTTTTCGAAGGTTGCCAAAAGGCTGTTTGACACTCTTTGTAAGTGGGGAGCATCTCAGAGTAAGAAGCAGTTCTGGATAATATCAGAATTCATTTCCCACTAGCAAAGCAGCGCCATTAAGCACTGTTTTCATCTCTGAAGCCTTTACTTTTATGTAATGTTTACATCATTGACACCTTCTCTTACTGAATCCCTAATATAAACAAGGGGTGTAATAAGCCCTAATGTATTTTAACAGGATTTTAAGTGATGTGTCTATGGGATGAGGATAACCAAATGGAGAACAGATTAAAGCAAAATTTTTGTAACACCTCAATCTCATGTGACAAAGTCAACTCTGTAATTTAAGTCCGGGAGAGAAACATTCTCCCTGTGTTTATTCATCAGTTAGAATCTGATGGACTCCAAATGTCATCCGACCAGCGAAATTCTGTAACATAGCCTTTTAGCAGAAAATTAGAAACTCAGTCCTATTGGAAGAGAGACATGAAAATAAATTTACTTTGCCCCATAATATCTACATACTCATGGCAACTGTTATTTTCATGAACCACAGCAGTAATATATGAAGAGCGAATCTTTGTGATTCACCATTCGAATGCAATAACGTAAGAGGCGATCCATCCGTGACTAAAATTTTGCCTAATTTATTTAGCTGAAAAGTGTTATTTGAAAGTGTGTTTAGTAACCGTCTGACCAACCTAAATAGAAGGGGTACTTTCTGATTTACTCTCATCTCCTTGTCTTTATTTTCTGGAGGTTCCGTGGCAAAGATCCATGAGTGCCAGGGAGCAGCAGTGATCATTCTGGAGTGAGGAACGCCCGTGTACTGGAGAAGTATGGCTTCGATGAGTGCTACTGAAAGCGGGGTTCGTGGACTGGGCCAGCCCATGAACTCGTTGTTACCAGTCTCCAACAAAAAAGGTACACAAGTGGCAAGAAGGTGTTTCAAACTTTTACAGCAAGGGACATTGCTGCAACAGCCCGGGGTGACTGTGGATTTGTCTCACTGAAGAGGATATTTTACAAAAGAATGGGTTAATGACAAATTAAAAAAAAAAAAACAGAAAACACCGCTTGTCCTTCACCACAGATAGTTTAAGAAGCACCGATCTGGGGATATTGTTAAAATGCAGATTCTTGGTCACCAACCCCAGAGATTCTGATCTAGCACATTAGAGATGAGGTCTCAATTTGCATTTCTAACAAGGTCCCAGGTGATGCTGACACTGCTGGTCAGGACTATGCTTTAAGGAGCACTGGTCCAGATAAAACAAAATGCAAGATGCTCTCCGCCATTTGTCACTGATGATCAACAAACTTGGAATCTTATTGGTGGTCTCAATCCTTTGGATATTTATACTTGGCACCTTCTGTGCTTTTAGGAGAATTCCGAAGTGTGTCATCCTCGGATGTTCTGCTCTTCCAGACTTTTCCATCTTACCACTTTCTACCCTCTCAGCACTGGACTATGGCCACAATCTCCTGAATTTTTAGAGCTTCTTCTTTTACTGTTTGAAAGATTTGCCAGTGTGTTAACTGCACACAGCATGCTGGGTCTCATGACCACAGCAGGCAATGCCTTCTGAAAAGAGACATGGGTTACAACTAGCATCAGTTCTGACACGAACTTTTAAGACATACTCGTAAAAGAGGGGAAAGGCTTGGTCTCGGGTACGGAAAAACAACAGTGCCTGCTATCCAAGCCGCTCAAGTTATTTTTGACGAGTCACCTGAGTTTCTTTGTTGCAGTTTCTAGAACACCAGCCAATCCAAGTTCTCTTCCAAATGAGCAAAGCCTAGCGCTTGGGAACTTAACTGCCTCGGAATGCTGCGACTCCTTCTCTCCTGGTCTTCCCTCTAGGAAGAACAACCCAGCAGCTCCTGGGCCCCTTGGAGTCTTCCAGCACCACACGGCCGTAGAAATGCAGGAGGCTTCTGCCGGGGCAATTCTACCCTAAGTCAATTATCACGGGGTGTGGCAGGCTTTTAGAGAGATTACCCTTTCTACTGAGAGAAAATGGTGAATTCTCAAATGGGACCCTTCTAATAATCCATTTGCTCAGCTACAGTGTACTCCTGTTAGCCAATTATCTAGTTTGATCCGCGTTGTTTGAATAAATGCCTTAGAATTCTGTGAAGGCATGCACAATTCAGAGAGCTGCTTGTGTATGAAAACGGGGCCAGTGTCCTAAGAGGATGAAAATATTCTCAAGAATCTGAAAGATTGAAGCCAAATCTGTAAATGGAAGTCACTGAAAGAAAGTTCTGAAAGACTGTTTGAAATTCTGAGCATATCCCAGTCCCTTTCCTTTGATTTAGCTGCTACTAAATATCTGTGTACGTGCCTCTGTGCCTCAGTTTCCTCATCTGTAAAATGGGGATAATAATAGTAGTACCTACCTCATAGAGTTTTGGTAAGGATTAAATGAATTAATAAATGTCAAGACTTAAAAATAGTCCCTGGTACCCAGTAAGCACTACATAAAATTTCCCAGGACCTCATGGTTAAGGGTGATGGTTAGTGATTTAGTGCAACCCCACCCAGCCCACCCCAGCTCCTTGTAATTTGCATCCCCTAGCCTAAATACGAATACTATCCATGCTGGGGTCCACTGGAAAGAGCATAGACCAACTCTGTCCAATAGAAATATGTCACATATGTAATGGTAAAATTTTTAAAAATTAAAAAAATGGGTGAAACTAATTTTAATATTTAAAAATTTAACCCAATACATTCAAAATATTATCATTTCAACAATATAAAAATTATTAATGAGATAGTTTACATTCTTTTTTCATAATAACTGTTCAAAATGTGTCTATTTCACACTTATGGCATGTTCCAATTTGAATACTAAATTTTCATTGGTAAAATTTGATATTTTAGATTTCATAAAATTTACAGTTGAAAAAGTAGATTCACTTACCCAAAATGTTATGAACATACTTAAAATTTTTCCAGTAGATGAGCTGTTTTCTAATAACTCAACTGAGTATCAGTTTTTTAAGTTTAAATTAAATGAAATTATAAATTCAGATGTTTAGTTACACTAACCACATTTTAAGGCTCAAGAGCCACCTGTGGCTGGGGGGTATCACATTGGATGGCACAGGTGCAGACTTTGAAAACAGACAGGCTGGACACATAATCATACGGTTTTGGATAAGTTATCTGACTTTTCTTAGCCCTAGTTTCCTGATTTACAATTTGCTAATTTACAACAGAAAAAATATAATATCTTCCATAAATTATTCTCATTAGCCTTAGAGGTAATATATATCTAAAATGCATTGAACAGCGACTAATAGATTGTAGTAGGTATTCAATAAATAGTGACTGTGCTTTCCTTAACATTTTATTAAGAAAAGATTGAAACATTAGCAAAGCTGAAGACTTGTACTGAGAATCCTCCCATATCCACTACTCAGATTCTACAGCTGTTAACATCTGGGTATATTTGCCTTATCGCTTATCTACCTGTATACCCATATCTACCTGTATACCAGGCCATCTTACTTTTTCAGGTATTTCAAAGTAAATTGCAGACATCAGCCCATTTCACCCCTAAAACTCCAGCATGCATATCATTAGCTAAAGTTCAATATTTGCCTTTTCTTTCTTTCCTTTTTTCTTTCTTTTTCTTCCTTTCTTTTCCTTCCTTCCTCCCTTCCTTATTTTCAGGTAAAATATGCATATAGTGAAATGCACGAATAGTAAATGAACCATTGGATGAGTATTGACAATGCATATACCTGTGTAAACCAGATCTCTATCAAGATATAGAACGTGTCCATTTACCCAGCCAGTTCCCTCACACCCTTTCCTGGTTCATCCCAGCCCTCACCATCCTTTCCCTTCCCTGGGCAATCCCAGTTATGGTAGATTAGTTTTGCCTATTCTAGAATTTCAAGTAAATGGAATCACACAATATATTGTCTTTTGTGAAAGGCTTCTTTCACTCAGCATATTTTTGAGATTCACCCACATTGTATGTTTCCTCCTTTTTATTACTGAGTAGTAATTGTGGCTGTTTTTAATCAAGCGAACTCCTGACCTGAAGCCCCTCCAAACAGCCCGTCCATTCTTTCACAACTCAGAAAATCCTTCATCCTGTCACCCAGTATGGCTAGCCCTAAAGCTTCCAGCTTTTGGTGCCAGCTCAACCCCTTAGAATGAAAGAAAGTGCTTTCTCATATGTCATCCTCTCAAATTTGTGTACAGTGAAGAAATTCTTCTGAGCCTTCCATGGAGAAGGCACAAACTTCCTAATTCCTCCAATTCTCCAAACAATAATATTTTAGCCTCTTTCAACTTCCCAGTCACTCTCTGTGTTCCCTCTCTTAGCACAATTTCATGTTTCTTTGGTTTTTTGTTCATTGAATATCTTCCCTATGGGGCTGTAAGTTCCATAGGGCAACATCAAGTCTACTTTATGCACCAGTGTACACTCAGCACCTAGGATAACGCCTGGCAATTAGAAGACGCTCAACAAATATTTATTGAACAAAGAAGTGAATATATAAAGGAAGGAAGGAACTCACCTTTAAGCATGTTTAATTTTGTCTGTATGTTAAGTATTTACGGGGCAGCAGGCAGGTGTTGGAGGGGGACAAGTGCTGGATTTTGAAGAAAACACTAATTTCTAAGAGATACACCCCAGGGAATGCACGAGCCAGATGCAGTGACTTTGTTCCTGGCCAGAAGTATAACCTTGAGTCTCCATCCCTCTTCCAGTGAGCCAAACGGTTAGCCTAGACCAAAATCTGAAATTTCTCTTATCACCTAAAATCAGTCATAGTTAGCTGCGTCCCTGCTTCTATTTTCCAACCCTCCATACATCTCCAGAATTAAGCAGACGCTGCCCTCTTCCCCTCACGTCCCAAGTCCAAATGCGTGAGATAATTTTTTTAAGTTGATTCGTTTTTCCCTTCCTGTATTTTTCCTTTCCCTCTTTCAAGCAGATAGCCAGGCCTTTGTGTTCACTTCCTTGCTTCAGAGGAGTTTGTGATCCCTAAAAGCAGAAATCGCCTTTAGACAATTTGACTCTCAAGCTTGTTTTTCCAGAAGCACAGGATCCCTGAAGGAATCATCCTGGGGATGGGGAAGGAGGGAGAATTTGAAGGTTGCTAAAGGAAGCAGAAATATTTCCCCCAGACTGGCAAAGGGTTGGGGTTGGCAGACCCATCAAACAGTGTGACCCCCATTCAGCTCTCTCAGCATCTTGGAGGGTGGCAGGAGCCCGAGGGAATGGCTGTGGGATCCTGGAGAGGCTAGACTCCAAAGACCAGGCTCCCAACAGTAGTGATGACTGAGACTGCGTCCCGGCTTTGCAAGGAAGCTGCAGAACCGCCAGCCCTCAGTGAGTCACCTAGTTTGGGACACAAGATTTCAGTGATCAATCTGATGTCCTGAAGTGAGAGACCCTTCTGATTTCTGTTAAACTTTCTGATTTGTTAAATGGCTCTAGAGAAAGAGAAAGAGGAAGAGAATTCCACCCTCACATCCTCCTCCATAATAAGTAAGGTTGGATTTTCTAGCCATCTGGGAGAGATGGGGCCTCAGAGACGGCTTTGGTGCGATTTCATGAAAATAAAGAAATACTACGTTTATTAAGCACTTGAGATTATGCAGCGAGATTTATGAGGACAGAGGAAAGACGAGAGGAATAAGAGGGAGAAATAAAGCCATATCAAAGGAGGAGAAAGTCAAGAAGGGGGAATGAAGGGAAAGAAGGCAAAATGTGGGAAGAGTTCAAACGGAAGCCCACGAGCCGTAGATCTAAATAATTATAAGGTAAAAAAAAAAAGGTAACAAACGGATGAATAACATATCTTCTATCCCTGTCCTTGACACATAAATACTCATGGTGATAGAATGGACACCTTTGTTTAAAGCTGTGGTTCTGTGTGACCGGAAGTCAACAAGCTGTCAGAGCTGACAGGATTGAATGATATTGTGCACGTCTGGGGGTTTTCCTGATGGGCTAGTGATGTTTTATAAGGAAGAAAATAACTCTCATTAACTCATAAAAACATTCCATAGAATTTGCTTTTCTTGCCTTTGTTTCAGCAAAACACTAATTATGTTATAATCAACACTTGCACATATTTAGCAGTCTATTGACAGTAATGCTAAAATAGACACTTTCCTTGAAATGTTATATTCTCAGGTAATTCTTTTATTATTAATTTCTATTTAGATAACATTCATTCTAGTAAAGTGGCAGCAACTGGAGTTTTTAATAAAATTCCTTTATAGAGGCCAGCCCGGTGGCGTAGTGGTCGAGTTCACACACTCCGCTTCAGCGGCCCCAGGTTCGCTGGTTCAGATCCTGTGTGCAGACCTACACAGCACTCATCAAACCATGCTGAGGCAGCATCCCACATAGAGGAACTAGAAGGACCCACAACTAGGATATACAACTATGTACTGGGGCTTTGGGGAGAAAAAAAAATAGGAAGATTGGCAACAGATGTTAGCTCAGGGCTAATCTTCCTCACCAAAAAAAAAGATTATTCTCAAAATAATTTCTTTATAGAACATGCACAAACATTGCATTTGAGTTGCATACAATAGATTATTGTTACCATGAAAAATATTACAAAATATTCTAATTTCAGTATATAAATTGTCTTATCATGATTTCCACCCTCTTTTAATACAATATCTGAAGCCATATAATAATGTAAAGAATTATCCTTCTCACATTATATCTAGGTCCACATCCATACAGATTTGGTAGTTATTTGGATTATTTAATTTTAGACAATGCTCCTCAGACTCCACGTGCCAGTGCTCTGAATGCTGTGCTAATTTGTAAAGGCCTCTGGAACTACGAGGAAGAATAAGAAAGGGGATGCTCGGCACTACTGGGAAATGATATTTGATCACACAAGACTCTATCACATTCACACTATCAGAGAAGAATGATTTGACAAGTTAATTAATTCGTCTTTTCTCTTACCTAAGCGCTTCTGCTGCTCAAATCCTTTCACATGCTCCAAAGCAGTGTTCGTCGCTGACGTAAGTACAACTCATAAGTCTGCAAGACATTTGGATGGAGTCACCTTTTTTGTTTGTTTGTTTTTAAGGACAAAGGGCAAGGACAGAGAAGTATTTCCCTGGGGCCTGAACAGCGTTCGTCCTGAAGGGGGACGTTTGGGTTACCGTCCCAGCACTGAACACTGGATCCCAAGTGGCAGAGGTGCCCGTGTGCTCTTTCATTCATGCGTGTCTGCCTCTTTGTGATAAGCAGGGCTCTCCAAAGTGTGAGGCCAGGGAAGGGCCCCTTTTGTCTGGTCTAAGCTCGGTACTGAGCAGGAGAAGGGGGAGTGAAGAGAAGGAAAGAGACAAGAGAAACAAAAGGAAAATAGATGCCAAAGGATCTGAAGCTACCTCCCCGACCCACAGGAAATTAAAGCCTCAGACCTTAATGGTCCCCATCAATAGTCCCCCTAAGCTCTGGGGCACCCAGTGAGAAATCTTCAGCTCACCTACCTTCAAAGAGCTTCTATGAACAAACAGATATAAACATGTAAATGTACATATTCTATGTAACTTACTTAATATATAATTACTTTGTATGTAATTTAAACATATAAATGTGTAAATATATATCCTCTTCTTGTCTTTCTATAGCAAATGGGATTATTTTCTTTTTCCCAATTCCATCTGCTTTACCCTCCTTAGAATCTCTCCAGACAAGGGAGTTTGGGAATGAAGGCGTAGGACAGTGGAGATGACAAATATCATATTTGGCATTACTGGTTCCCAGATGTAGGATTTCAGGGAACAGTAGGAATTTCTTTTTTTTTGTAATTTTAAAGATCCGTAAGGAATTGACCACTTGCTGAGGGTGAGAGGATAGAATAGGTCATTGAAAATAAATATCAACCATCTGTAACATCCACCAATTCATGAAAAAGACATTTCTAATACACATACACACAATCATGAAGAGCATATACTAAAGACAGTTTGTTTAAATTGATTCGTTTTTTTAAAAACTTATTTGTTGCATTCATTTATTCATTTGTTTGTTCGTTGCCAAGATCTGGTGAAAGCTTCATGAGGAATATAATCTTGCCCTTGGACCAACTTTTGGGATACAGTGCCTGGGTATGTCCAACCAAGCCGAGCCAACGAAGCTCCTACAGGATCTCCATTCAAAGACACTGCAGAGCTGTGATACTGCAGGACACATTTTTTGTGAACAGGTTGGTAAGGAATTTATTACCAAACTGATAGAAGGCTAGAAATCATTGAATATTATTCATTGCATTGGCTTCAAAACATCCCTATGATGGTGGCCCTGAAACATGAAGCTGTCAAGATGCTTTTGGCTCATCTTAACATTAAGCTTAAGAAATACAGTAGTATATCCACCTAAATTTAACCAGGGACGAGAGAAGGAGAGAGAGAAACACAGATGTCGCTGTGAGACATATGGCCAGGCAAACAGCACAAACTCTTGCACTTTAAGGGCCCAAATGACAGCTGGATGACAACAATCCCAGAGGGATGAATAAGGACTTCTTGCTCACCCTGAAAACTGAAAGGCTCCCAGAGGGTTGACAAATGGTTTAATAATCCCCTCTGCAAAGCAGGCCTGGTGCTGAACTACAGTATGTGGCCTCTCCACAGAATTGCCAGCGATGGCTGGCTGCTGAGCCCCTACCACTCCTCTGTAGAAGGGCAGAGACATAAGTCACACCCCAGCCTACATGGCAAAGGCCCACTGGCCCCCTAGATAATCAGGCTTTCAATGCAACCTACAGGTGTGCTTTCCTGATGGGAGGAGATGGTGAAGCAGGTGATCATGGGTTGCCAGGTCAACTTGGGTAGACTGATCACACCGCTTACTGCTTGTAGACTTTGAGCCAATCACTTTGCTTCCCTGAACCTCCATTTTCATCCATTTAAGTTGGGCTGATGCCACCTGCGTAACTGTGTTACTGTGGGAATTAAATAAAACGCTGTAAATGCAGTAGCCCACTCAGCACATACTGTTACCTCTATTATTTTCCTATCTGAATAGGAGCATCCCATAATCCTCCCAAAATTCCCATAGGCCCATCGTCTCATAAAATGACTATCACCATCAAAAAATAAGGAAGCAAAAGAGAATGGCTGTCACCTCGGAAGATGAGTTGTGGTCAAATAGCTATGGGTAGCTCTGAAGCTCTGTGACACTCCAGAGCTCCCTCAGCCTCCTCTGCGACACCCTAGCCAGCCTCGCATCCTAACCCAGGCATGAGGATTACTGCCCCAGGAAACATCCCAACTCCTCAAGGAGCACATTCAGAGAATGGCTATTTGCGGGGCCCCTTTCTCCCTTCTGTCACTACTTGCCAGCTCACGACAGCTGAGCTGTCCTGTCAAATACACACTAGCTGCCTTCACACATGCAAAAAATCAAACGGAAGCTCCCCCTCTATGGCATGAACCAGATTCCTTCTATTTATAAGCGGCAGCCCAACAGGCAGGCTTCATTCTGTAACTTGCAGTTCTCAGCAAGCTGCACCAGAATAGAGATGTGTTCATACTTTCCAGTCGCCCAGATTGCCACTTCCAAAAGAGAGTGATAGACAAATATGGTGCAACCCGTTTATAACATTTTCCCATGTTTAACTTCCAAATTTGAGAGTCTTAAGCACAGTTGCCAAAAGCAATTTTTTCTAAATGCAGTACTTTTTTTTTTTTCTTGGTCTCTTAGTAAATGGTAACTGAATTTTTTTTTCCTACTGTTTCTTCTCAGAGGCCAAGAGTTTTTCACTCCCGGTCTGCAATACCCTGCCTGGGCTATCACCCAAATGGCTTTCACACTTAAAGTGAGAAAGAATTAAGTGCTTTTGCAATTGAAAAATGGTTCTGTCTGCCTTGGAGTCACAAAGCTCTCTCTACTGAACTGGAGCTTTTGGACTCCCAAGCTAAGTGTACTGATGAGCCTACGATGGTGCCAAAAAAGGAACTAGAAAATGAAGACAAACCCATCGTTTCTCTCTCCGGACCACATCCAGGGGTATCCTCCTTGTTCATCCCCCAGATGTTTTGGGGGAGGAATTTTCACAGCTGTTCTCTGGTTTTCCAACCTCAAAAGTTGTCATCTTTGTATCATTTCCACATAGTAACAGTCTAAGCTGGTTGATGACCACATTTTCATAATATTAGTTAGAAGGAGATATCACCTATGTTCCAGTATGACTTTGACCTTATCTTAATGGCAGGAAGAAGCAGATGCACTGATCTCCATTAGTGATCCTTCTCTGGAGGGCTAAATAAATCTCTTTATATTTCAAAAGTATACATTATCCTGTAATCTGTGTAGGTCTTTCACAAAACGAGCTTGCCAAGGGGAAGAAATATTTGAATCAAATTGCCTTAAACATCTTTAACTATTTCACTAAGATGACTTCTTGTTCTGCCCCTGTAATGGTAACCTTATAAATTCTAGGTTTTGTTGAAGGACAACCTGAGAGCGGCGGATGGTGACCTAGCAAATATTTAGGAGTTTGCCAATTTGTAAGAAACTCCAGATTTCAGTTCTTTGTTACCATGTTTTTTTTAAAAAAAAAATTGACTGCGAATGTTTGTTTCCTTTCCTTTTACTGTTTCCATTCTAAGCAAGCCTAATGAGGTTTTTCAAAAGCAATCTTGAAAATTAGACAGAAATCAGTGAGGCCACTAAATAGTACAAAAGTAGAGATAAGATCTATATTTGAAACCGAGAAAGGGACAGCCCTGAAAATCATAGAGTAGTCAGTTTAGTTTTCATACCTGAAAAATACTAGAACAAATCATCAAAAAATCAATTTGCAAACACGCATACACTTGCAGAACACTAGGTAATAATCAACATTGCTTTGTGAAGAACAGTCTTGTCAGAACCATCTAATTTCCTTCTAAAACAGAGTGACAGGCCCGGTAGATCAGAGGGATGAAATAGACGTAATAGAGCTTGAATTTTACAAAGCTCTTGATTCTGTCTTCCATGATATGCTCATCAACAGATGACTTCAGAAGAAATTTGCTGTAAAGGTTTACTAAAAAGCACAGCTCTCAGTGTTTCAGCCTTAAATTGGTGGGTGGGGGGTTGGGTAGGAGCTATTTGGTGTGATATTTGGCACAGGAATGAATGGTTTTAGGACCGTTTAACAGGCTCATCAGGCCCAAAACAACCCTAGTGTGCGCTCAATCAACACGTGTTCAATGAAAGAATGATGGGTGGGATAGGTACTGATCAGTGAATTACTGTGACTCTGAAATGCACTGGTGGGCAGAGACCAGCATATTGGAGATTTTCCCCTCCCTATGAAGACCCAGCTCCCTCAGGGCACATGGGAGGATAGTAGGGAAGGGATTTACATTGTTTGGGATAGACTCAGTTACAAATTACTTTGATAGGTTTTATAAATATGGAGAAATAATGGTATAAAATTCATTTTGGAGAAAAACTACATAAACTCAAGCTTTGTAAAATGCAAAAAGAATGGCATGCGAAATGCTGGGTAAGTGAAAGACATGCCATATCCTTAAGACATCTTGGGGTAAAAATTTTGAGAAAGACTAGGTGATATGAGGAGCCAGCATAGGAGTCAGGGCTTCAAAGCTGGCTTGGCTTCTCACTAGTTGTACAACTTTGGGTAAGTTATTTAACCTTTCTCAGCCTTCCAAGTTCTTGTATGTAAAACGGGCCTCCTAAATCTTAGAGAGTTGATATCAGAAATAGATTTTATTATATCATATATAAATTTATATATACAGCGTATGTATATATGAAGGTGTTTAGATATAGGTATTTAGATAGTAGGTACTTCCCCCAGAGTTAGGCATATCACAGGTATGTAATAAATAGTATTTCCTCACTTCCATTCACATGCAGGAAAGTCGACCACAAGAAAGTAACTTACAGGTTCAGTGACATACCTACCAACTTCCTATCCTCTGCCATCAATCTGAAGTCACTAGTAGCTGTCTGATGTTCACTCCATGTTTCTCAGTCCCTATCCCCAGTTTCCATATTTTAGACGCCATACTCTATCTACTGATTGGCTTATAACATGGAAAAAAGCCAAAATTTTCTGGTGGGCATCTATGGGGTTGCCTGCCCAATCACTATACCCGCACCCCCCCATTCACCAAGGCTACACGGTTATGACAGAAACCGCCATATTTTCTCATATCCTCACTATCGTGGCCACAACCAATTCATCTGAAGTGGGTGCTTGAGTCAATATAGGCCAATCACCACCACTTCAATTGACTGTTCCATGGGTGAGCTTCTGATCCAGAGTGGGCCTTCAGAGTCTTTTCATAGAATTGTTTCTGAACTACAACTCAGAGAGCTTGAGATCAGTCAGCCTCTCCTTTGTTAAGAACGTCCATCAGACCAATGGAGACGTTTCCCACCATGAGGAAAAGCCAGTCTGTCCTAAAAATAAAAGAACACTCAGAGAGCAGCAGATAAGAGGGGTGGGAGAAGACCTGGCAACATTCAAAGCCTGATTCCACTTGGTCCTGAGACCCAGCTGCATCCATGCCCTTCTGTACATTTTCTATAACTCAGTTCTTCAAACCTTTGGATTCCCCTAGCCAATAAACTCTCTGTTTTTGCTTATGCTTTTTCAAGTTGGGTTTCTGTCATTTATAACCAGATTTCAAAAAAACACTGCAATTAGAATCCTTTTTAAAAAAAATATTTGATTATACTTTCAGATATTTACTTAGAGTAAATCATAGAAGTCTTATTTTTGAGTCAAAGCTTATGTACATTATTAAGATGACTGAAGCACATTTCCAAGAATTCTTTCAGAAAAGTTTTACCAATTTCAACTCTCATCTGCAATCTTTGAGAATGGCTGTTATCTACCCCTCCCTAAGTGAATTTTTAAACAATTGTTTTTACCAGTTTGACAGGTAAAAAATGGTATCTTTCTTTAATTTTTATTTATTTAGTTATAAATTCTAATAATAGATTTCTCATCCTTTGCTCAACAGTCCATTTGTGTACCCAATTCTCTATTAGTACATTTTCTATTTGATTTGTAAAAGTATTATACATATAAAATATTAAAACTTTCTCAGATATGTTGCAAATATTTCATGCTATTTTGTTATTTGCATAGTTGCTGTGCTCTTTTCCATAAGAGTGAATTGAAGGTTAGATAAAGAACTATAATCCCCATTCCTTTTTTGAGAAATGGTACTATAATTACTCTTTCAGAGAATTCTTGAAAGCAATAATAGCCATCAATTCTTAAATATCCTTAAATTAATTGAATATAATCAGAATATAATCAACTCTTTAAAGTTTTCTTTAACCACTTAAAATCTCCAGATTTCCTTTAACGTTCCACCCTCCCAGGGAAAAATAAGGCAGTTGCCCTTTAAGGGTTGACCATTCTTGCATAAATGGAAAGCTCAACTACCATTAGCAGGGTCTGCCCAATCTTGACGTCTTTCCATCTTGACAACTTTTCTTCCTTCTTTCTAGCAGGTCAATTTCCTTGGTCCTCTCTTTTTCCCACTATAACTAAAGAAAGCTTTCTTTGTATAGCTTACTCCTTAGATGTTAAAAATCTACTTAACTAATAAAAATCCCAAGAAGTTACAGTTACAGGACAATTAAGTTTACAGAGCAAAATAGATACAGCAAGAAATGAACAAGGGAAAGTCATTATTAGTTTAATAATAATTTGGAGAGAGATCAGAAATAAAGAGTGATGCAAAGAAAACTAAATAATGGAACTGAATTAACATAGGAGGGAAAACATCAAAAAGATCCAAGTTACAAATAGTGTAATAGATATCTATTACTGTGTAACAAATTACCTCAGAACCTGGTGGTTTAAAACAGCAAAAATGTATTATCTCACAATTTCTGTGCATCAGAAATTGGGGAGCAGCTTAGCCAGGTGGTTATGGTTCAGGATCTTTCGAATCCACGAGCAAGGTGGGACCTGGGGCTGTAGTCATCCGAGGCTTGACTGGGGCTGGAGGATGTGCTTCTGAGCTCACTCACATGGCAGCCAGTCAATGGCCTGAATTGCTCATCACATGGTTTTACATAGGGTGCTCACAACATGGCAACTGGCAGAGTGAAAGATCCAAGATGGAGAAAGAGAGCAAAACAGAAGCCACAGTGTCTTTTATAACCTAATATGCCATTACTTTTGCATATTCTATCCGTTACATGGATCAGTTCTGGTATAACGGAGGAGGGAAACTACACACAAGTATGAATACCAGGAGGTAGGGATCATTGGAGGCCATCTCAGAGGAGGCAATTACATCCTGTGGCCAACCTATTTTAGCTCCATTTTCTCTTAGATCTGCCTGTTTGAATCCTGAGGATTCTGTCCAAGCCTCCCTTCCCCTCCTACTCCACACTTTCCTTACACTATCTCCTCCATTCCCATGGATTCTATTACCATGTGAATACTGAGGACTAGCTCCTCAGCTGAGAAATTTCTTAGTTCTAGACTAGTATTTTCACTTTCCTGCGATACCTTTTCATGTGTATATTCAATACTAAATGCCATTCCCCGCTGCTCATTTCAAACCTGCTCCTTCTCCTGTCTCAGAGAATGATACCACCATTCACGCACTTGCCCGGGCCAGAGACCTGGGCCTCACTTGACTCCTGTCTCTGCTTCCCCCCTCCACATCCTCCACATGGTTGAAGCAGCTGCTTTGGTTGGCCCTGCTCCTCTTCCTTCCACATCACTGGTAACAGAATGCACCAATCCTGGCTGCATGGGTGGAGGAGGGGCATTGGATCTAAGCTGGCTCACTCAGATTTTCTTTCCTGAGACTTTGAATTCTGAGTGAATATATCTGAGAGATGAGAGATGGTTAGAACCAACAAATTTTACAGCCAATACCCTAGAAAAAATGGCCCCTTGGGTTTTTGAAGACTGCGAGGAGATGAAGCTCTCTGCTTCTTGGATCCCCAAGCTTTTTATTCCACTTTCTCTTTGATTCTGTGACCTATCCTGATGGCCTTCCAAGAGATCCCTTTTTTGCTTAAGTTGGTCAAAGACAGTTTCTTTTACTTGCTAACAAAACAGAAAAATAAACAAATAAAAACCTTAATTCAGCATGCAATAAATCACCCATTCCTGATCAGTTCTATCCCCTTCACAGTCTGTAGGACCCATTCACATCCCCATTGTCACTATCTTTGTTCAGGCCACCATTTTCTCACACTTGGACCCCTCCTATAGCTTCCTAAGTAGTCTATACCTACAGTCCACTCTCCTAATCCATTCTCTACATGTAGCTGAGTGATCCTCCCCAAATCAGTATCTGACAATGCTACTCCCCTGCTTAAAATCTTTCATAGGGCCTTGGGGCCGGCCCAGTGGCATAGTGGTTAAGTTTGTGTGCTCTGCTTTGGTGGCCATGGGGTTGTGGGTTTCAGATCCCAGATGTGGACCTACACAGTGCACATCAAGCCATGCTGTGGCAGCATCCCTCATACAAAATAGAGAGAGATCAGCATGGATGTTAGCTCAGGGACAATCTTCCTCAAGCAAAAAGAGGAAGATTGGCAACGGATGCTTGCTCAGGGCCAGTCTTCCTCACCAAAAAAACCCAAACCAACCAACCAACCAACAAAAATCTTTCACAAGGCCTTATTGCCCTTAGTGCAAAGTTATAAATCCTCACATGGCTCACAAGGGTCTTCACAGTTTTTAAGCTCCACCTATTACCCTCCAACCACCAGCCATACCAAAGGGCTTCCAAGTTGTCTGAAGTCCCCGTGCTCTCTATCACCTCTGGGAATTTTCACTTCTTGCCTCTGCATTGCCTCTACCACATACACAATCTCCTTATCTGACCAATCCCTATGGATTCTTCAGGTTTTGTCTTAGGTGTCACTTCTTCCAGAAGCCTACCCTGACCCTACAAGTCTGGGTTATGTTCCCTTCCATGTGGTTCTAGAGTGTCTTGAACTCCCCTAGCACACCATGTATGCAACTATGTTGTGACCAATGACTCACATGAAGCCCCGTTTCATTCCAAGCTCTTTGAGCTCAGGGACCATCTCTGTTCTGTGCATTTCTGTATTCCCAGTGTCTATCTAGCTCAGTGTCTTAAAATACAGAGAAGCTGTGTAATAAAGTTTTGTTGAATAAATGAATGATGGTGGATATTTAACTCTTCTCAGACTTGTTCTCAATCATCTACCAACTTATCATCTTCCCAAGTCTCCAAATTCCCAAATACGTGTGCAATAGGATTTTTACAATTCAGCCTCAACAGACTTTATGTTTTAAAGTGAGAATTTAATTTGAGCCACATATATAATGCTAAGAAACAGAAACTTCTCTTTCATAAAGATGTGTGGCAAAGAAGGCGCCCTCTGCGTGAAAGAGGCAGACTTTTCCATCAATATCCCTTTAATACTGGTAGCCACACACATCTGCTGGGGTGGGTATTTGCTTGAACATTAAGATATGGTATTTCTTAGAAAACATTGGGATAAAAACTGAATTTTTTTTAAGAAGGTTTCCTCCATCTGCATTGTAAAAATTTGTGCAAATTTTTCTTTTTCAACACATCTGCCAACCTGCTTGATTATTGCCACATTTTACATGGCAATTTCTATACATATGTTAGTCAAATAATAGTCACAAGAGCAAATATCCACTGAAAATGCTGTCTTATCTAACAGTGTGAGTGGAGTTGGGTGAATAGGGGGAGAGCTAACATTTATTACTGCCGGCTGTGCCAGCTACTGGCACCGTATGCCATCGTTGTCTTCAAAAAGAGGGGGAAGCGAGCCAGGCGTCAGTGTTCAATTCTGGACCTCGTGATACCTCCCTGGACTGTTGGGGATTTCAGGAAAGATTTTCAGGGACCACCGATGAACAGGATTATAGTTTTGCAACATCCTTAAAAGATGACCCTTAAAACACTCATAGCTGCCCAATTCTCCTCTGGGGAACCAATTATTCACTTGTCTAAATAGCTATGCATCCCTGTGCTGGCTTTGGCAGCCCTTGTTTTTCACAGGAAAGCAATTCAGATGGTAACTGAACTGGTCCAAGTTCTGTGATGAGATCTTAATTAAAACTCTACAAAGTCATCTCTCTGAATTCCCTAAGAATTCCTTTCTTGGCGGTGGAGAGACTCGACCTTCTTCACACACACGTAGGTGTGTGATATTAAGTGCTCAGAGTACATAATCAAACAGTCCCCAAACTAGAGCAACAGATCAAAATGCCTTTGTGGACTCAGACTAGCAGCTCCCAAGATTTCAAGCAACCTCTGTCCTTTACCTTGCAGCTCAATCTACCCTGAGAGCAGGGCCTCCTGTGACCTCAGTGCAATTTTAACATGACTGTAAGCAATTCTGTTTTAACCACCATTTGTGGGCCTTTATGAGCTCATGAATCAAAACACACACTAGTAATCAAAGAAAGCCTTCCCATGTGACCATCCTTCAAACAAGACTATTGTACATGTTACCAAGTGCTTTTCAAAAAAAGGAAGCAAGGCTGAAGCAAAACACACTCCATTTTATCAAGAGAATACAAAGTAAAAAAGAAAAAAGCTAACCACATTTAAAGTTTGGAGGAGGAAAAAGGTCTAAATTAAGACACTTCTAATCAGAAAATTTGAATTTTTTTTTTTTTTTTTTTTGCTGGGGAAGAGACATCCTGAGTTACTATCTGTTGCCAAGCTTCCTCTTTTTTTTTCTTCTCCCCAA